>NW_006922416.1:460011-521081 GCF_000298275.1 Orycteropus afer afer
AATGAATAAGGAAGACAGAAGAAGAGTTGATGCTTTTGAACTGTGGTGCTGGAGAAGAATGCTGAAAGTACCATGGACTGCCAGAGGAGTGAACAAAGCTGCTCCGGAAGAAGTGCAGCCAGAATGCTCCTTGGAAACAAGAACGGCCAGACTTTGTCTCACCCACTTCAGTCACGTTGTCAGAAGGGACCACTCCCTGGAGGAGGATATCATGCTTGGTAAAGTGGAGGGTCAACAAAAGAGGGGAAGGGTTAGGGTTGACACAGTGGCTGCAATGATGCTATAACAAGCATTGCGAGGCTGGTGCAGGACTGGGAAGTGTTTCGTTCTGTTGTACACACGGGTCACGATGAGTCAGAGCCAACTCGATGGCACCTAACAACAACTCCACTATGACCTCATATTAACTAATTGATAATATCTTCAAAGATCCTTTTTCCAAACAAGGTTACATTCGCAGGTACCAAGGGTTAGGACCTCAACATACCTTTCTGACAGAAAGAATTCAATCCGTAACAAGTAAAGCTGATGCTACCAGTCCAAGGACTGTACTTTCAGAACAAGTGGCCTAAAATTCTGCGTACAATTTACTGATGCCAGACAGAGTGAGGATGTGGACTTTGGCATCTTCTAACCCTAACCTGGATGCAGTGGATATTAGGCCTACCCAGCAGTGAGACAGGGTCCCTATGCCACCAGACCGTTGTCAGCTGCTGATGAATTGGCCCCAACTCACGGCAACCCCATGCACAAAGGGACGAAACGCTTTCTGGTCTTGCGCCATCCCCATGATCGGTCTGGGAGCAGACTGCTTGATTCGTAGGGCTGGGTTTTCACTAGCTGACCTTTGCAAGGACATCACCAGGCCTTTCTTCCTAGTCTTTCTTGGTCTGGAAGCTTCACTGAAACCTGTGCAACCTCACAGCAACACGTAAGACTCCATTGCAAGACAAGTGGGGGCTGCACAGCAATCAAAGCCAAGTCTCCTGCCTGGAAGATGGACCACCACTGCCCCATTTCTATCAGACAAGAGGTCACCGCAGCATGCCAGCTGGTCACCTCCAAGCCACTGCAAAGAATGACTCACTCCATGCAGCTAGAGCTCCTCAGCCGTGACGAACACAGATTCTGGAGCAGAGCACAGGCCTGAGCGCCAAGGAGCCTGGCAGCCTAGCAGCCCCCAGTGCCTCTAATAAATGAGGGTAACTGCCTCATGAGGTGTCTTCCCCCTTGCCTTACAGGAGTTCTCTTTCCCACTTCCTGAGGGCATCGGCGCCTTGACCCCTGACCAGCCTCCAGCCACTCACTTCAGCCTCCCACGTGTTTGTCTTACAGAAGCGACTCACACCGCCTGTCTTATCCCTCCTCACCACCACTTTCTATTCTGCCCTTGAATATGATGCTGGGAATGTCTCCTTGGCCGTCTTCCTGTGATACTATAGACCTGGCCTATTAATCTGTGAGTCCCACACTTGCACCGCACTCTGGGCGATAGGCCTTCAGCTCCTGACCAGGGCTGGGCTCCTGGCCCTCTGCACTGACCATATCCTGAGCTCAGAGCCATTCCAGTAGGGTGTCCCCAGCATCTGTTACAGCTCCCTAGTTTACATGTCCAGGCTCCATGCAGGTTCACAGGAAGCTCAGCCTCTCGCTCCAGACAGGGGTCTGCCTCAATCTCCCTGCTACAGTCCTCCCTGCACGTGGGTACCAGTTTGACCCAGTTTCAGCAGCTTCCTTATCAGGTCACTTCCCAGGCATGTGTCTACATGAGATTCCTCCTGTCCAAACACTATGGCTGAACTTTTAGAAACCTTTCCTTGTCCCATACTGCAGGTGGGAGGTCTGGGAGAGCCCACTCAAGTAGGCCTTGGAAAGAGCAAAGGGCCCAGGGAGGTCTGGACGCAGCAGCAGCACAGGACACACGCAGCCTCCATGGGCCCCCAAGGCCCCACCTGGCCCAGCTACACACCCTGGAGTACCTGTCAGCGCTGCCAGTCTCCCAAGGGTCTGCCTGGTGCCTGGAGCACCGTCACGAAGAGCCAGGCCAGTGTAGCCACACAGCCCACCCTGTGCTGGAACTGCTTCCTGTCTCTGTGAGGCTGCCATCTACAAGGGAGGGGACAAAGCTGTACTTCCACTCTGCCCTCTCATGGGAGTTACTCGGGCAGCACAGATCCACGCAGATGACAAGGCCATAGCTCCTGAACGTGCACAATACAACCCTTTATTCTCCAAAATCAGGCCCAGACCTGCCTGGAGTAAGGGATACTTAGTTGTACATACACACAGACATGTATGCAAATAAAACACACACATGCACAACAGTGAATTTTCACAAAATGCCTGAGTATAGGCTTGCACTTCACAAAAAGCTAACCATATACTCTTTCAGGAGAGAGGATAAATCAAAATAAAACAAATCAATAGATAAATTTGATCAAGAAGCAACATCATGATAAATGGGGAAAAGATTAAATTTGCCAAAGATTTCATTTTACTTGGATCCACAACTAACACCCATGGAAGCAGCAGTCGAGAGATCAAAGATCATATTGCACTGGGAAAATCTACTGCAAAAGATCTCTGTAAAGTGTTAGGGAGCTGTTTTGGTTCTCTAGTGCCTCTCTACGAGAAAATACCACAATTGAGTGGCTTTAACAAACAGGGATTTATTCTCTTACAGTTTTGGAAACTAGAAGTATGAGTTCAAAGTGCCAGCTCTAGGGGCTGGGTGAAAGCCCCTCAACCCTGGGCTTCAGCTCTGCCCTTGCTCCCGGCCCACTGCAGCTGGAGGCATCTCTTCACTCAGGCAGCTGCTGGCTGCTGAGGCTGACAAGCCCAAAGTCAACAAATGAAAACGGCACAGTCCCAATATTACCAAACAACATGGCAGGCCACTACTAGTTCAAGACCAGGGATAGTCTCAAGATCGGGCGGAAACACGGCAGACTGCTGAGTGGCAGACTCGGTTACGTGCAGGGTCCAAGTGTGCAAAAAGCTGCAGAGACCTTTCTCAATGTTTCTCCTTATATACTGGAAGCAGACCACATCCCTAGGGCAGCTACTCAGGTGTTTTAGTAGACTCCACCATGGAGTTGATTACCAGTCTCATCATGGGAGGTAACTACATCCGGCTGCCCAGCCACTCCAAACTAGGCCCAGCCAAGTTGACAAACAACTACCACAGGAGCAAAGATGTCACTTTGAAGACTAAGGTGTGCCTAACCCAAGCTATGGTATTTTCAATTGCCTTTATGAGTTGGAATCGGCTCAACGGCAGTGAGTTTGATTTGGTCTTGGTCATATGTGTGTGAAAGCTGGACAACGAACAAGGAAGACAGATGCCTTTGAATAAGCTGATGCCTTCAAATTGCGGTTTTGGCGAAGAATGCTGAAAGTATCATGAACTGCCAGAAGAACGAATAAATCTGCCCTGGAAGAAGTGTAGCAGGAATGCTCCTTATACGGGAGAATGGCCAGACTGTCTCACCTACTTTGGTCATGTTGTGAGAAGGGACCATTTCCTGGAGAAGGGTGTCATGCTGGGTCAAGGAGAGGGTCAGAGAGAAAGGGCAAGGCCCTCAATGAGATGGACTGACACAGTGGCTGTGATGATGGGCTCAGTTATAGCAAGGACTGTGAGGTTGGCACAGGACTGGGCAGTGTTTCATTGTGTTGTATACAGGGTCACCAAGAGTTGGAGCCAACACGATGGCACCTAACAACAAAAACAACAATGGATAAATGAATGTGGTACATACACACAATAGAATATTACTCTGCTGTAACCTCAGAAACTCAAGGAGGGGTCGCTTTGAGTCAGATCTGACTCGACAGCAGTGAGTCTGGTTTTCGTTTTGGAAAAAGAAATGAAGTTCTGATGCATGCCACAATGTGGATGAACCCTGAAAACATGCTGAGTGAAGTCAGTCAGTGAGGAAAGGACGATATTGTATGATCTCACTTATGTGGAATAAACAAACATACAGAAACCATGGGATCTTAATGTTGACCAGAGGTGGGAAGGTGGGGAAAGGGAGGGGTTTTGTTAGGGGGAATTGAGTTTATGTTGATGGTAGTGGAATGTTTTGAATAAGGATAACAATACAGGTAGTACAACATGAAAAATGTAATCACCGTCATTGAGTTGTAAACGGGGGAGCTGTGCTGGCAGATGTTGTGGTATGTATGTTTCACCACAATTTAAACAAAAAAGAAAGAAAGACACAGAGAGAAATAGAAAACTAAAGAAATATAATTTTAAATTATGGAAGCTGACAGCAACGTTAAGAGGAAATAAAACTATTAACCATAAAAGAGAGAAGTAAAATCAACTCATCCTTTCACATGCTGTAGCCTTGACGTGCGGGCCTGCTGCTCCTTCTGGGGACCCACGGAAGGCATCCAGGGAGCGAGGTGACCCAGGAGACCATGGAGACTGTGCCTGGGGGACAATCTGGGGACGCCCGAGGCTGGTGCCACCACCCAGCTCTGGCCCCAGACCCATGAGCGAGGAAGCTCCCCTGTGCCCACACATGCACTCTGCATTTCCCCTTGAGAGTGAACAACAGACAGGTCAGTCATCCTATGGTTCAAGTTTTCATATCAGGCCGGTGCTGACTGTGCAGGCAGCGTAGCCCCGGTTACTGTGAAGCGCGACTTGACTTACCACTGAGGATTTCATTGTTGTTCCCCCAAAAGTCGGCTGATTTGGACGGCCGGTGGTAGAATTCATCCCTGTTGGCTGCTAGGATGAGCCTGGAAGAAGAAAGCAGGACTCAAGATCTCAGAAGAAAACAGAAACATAATAATCACGTTTTTTCTCAGCAGTTGCACGTCAGAGAAAAGGCCTGTGATCCGCTTCCCGAACGTCACAGCCGTGAAAACCCCGTGGAGCAGGTGGTTCTCTCTACACACAGGGTCGCCAGGAGCCACAGTTGACTGGACAGCAACAACAAGAACAGCAAAACAGGAACCTCCCAAAGAGGACACCGAACCCTGGTATGGCCACACCCTCACTTCCAAGGGATGAAGGGCTGCAGCGACTCTAGCCGTGCTGGTTCCCACCTGTCAGGGGACCTCTTGCCTGCCCATCTCTGGCCAAGGAGACAGGCAGGGTACCACGTGAAGGAGCATTTCCATGCTGCTCAGGACAGGGAAGCTGGGATTCTGTCAAGTCCTCTGACAACATGGTGAATGCTCTTCCTGTATTCACACAGTCCCAACACCCACAGTGAGTGGAGAGCCGGGGATGGCCAGGGAGGCAGCCAACCAGCCCTGCTGCCCCAACCTGCGAGGGAGGACTCAACGGGTTGCAGCCCTCTGTGAGCCTGTGCTGTCGACTTCTGGCCCTGATGCTTTTTTTTTTTTTTACTTTTATTGTGGTGAGAACATATACAACAAGACATCCACCTACATAACAACTTTCAATTGACAGCTCAGGGACACTGATGACATTTTTCATGTTGTGCCACCATTACTGCTATCCTTTTCCAAAATATTCACCACCGTTAGCATACACTCAATGCCCCGCAAACAAAGGCTTCCCCTTTCCCCAGCCCCCTCCCTCCTACCCCAGGTAACCACTAGTAATCTTGGATTTATGGGCGCTCTGGTGGTGTAGTGCCTAAGGCATTTGACTGCTAACCAGAAGGCTGGAGGTTCAAACCCACCAGCTACTTCTAGGAAGGAAGACTGGGCAATCTACTTCCGCAGTGATACTGCCTGGGAAACCCAAGGGGGTCTTAAATAATAATCTTTGGTTTGTATGTGTATACATATATATATATATTTTTTTTTTCAACGTATCTAGGAATTTAGCCCTCTCTCCCTTCCTATCCTTGATAACCAACAAAGAAAGTTTCCATCCATGTATAAACCTTTCCTTGACTTTTTACAACAGTGGACTAACACAATATTTGTCCTTCTGTGATTAACTTATTTCACTCAGCATAATGTCCTCCAAGTTCATCCATGTTACTCAGTGTTTTGCAGATTCTACATTATTCTTTAGGGTAGCACAGTATTCCATTGTGTGTATGTACCACAGTTTGGTTATCCATTCCTCAGTTGATGGACACCTAGGTTGTTTCCATCTCTTTGCAATTGTGAATAGTGCTGTGATGAACATGGTTGTGCATATATCTGTTTGTGTCCTGCCTCTCACTTCTTTATATACCTAGTAATGGGATTGCTAGATCAAATGGTATTTCTATTTCCAACTTTTTAAAGCGATTCCTTTTTTTTTTTTTTTTTAGTGAAAATATACCTAATAGAACATACACTAATTCAATAATTTCTAACTGTACAATTTGGTGCCAATGTTTGAGCTGTACTACCATTCTGGCTATCCTTTTCCAAATTATTCTACCACCATTAAGAGAAACACACCGCCCCTGGAGGTTCTCGTCTCTCTGAGTCTTGATTCTTGTGTAAGGTTCCAGGGAAAAAATAATTAAGGAAAGAAAAAACAGAAAAGCTGACTCAGCAGAACTCTGCATGCTAAGATGCTCAATCTTCTATTTTTAAAACAAGGAGCGGGCATGTGCATTTGCTTAATGATTCAGGAACATTAATTGCCGAGTGCTGCTATTCAGCAGGATTGCTTGTGGGTTTCCAGGGTTGTCATTAAATACATAATTCAGAAACATACTGCAGCGATCAGTGCCATCATGAACCCTGTAGGAGGGGTCAAGGCAGACACTCCTGTCAAAGCCAACGCTTCTTGGGGCCTCCATGTGAATACAAGTCCAAATAGTGGATAAGGCATTTGGCTGCTAACCAGAAATAAGGTCAGTGGTTCAAACCCACCAGCTGCTCTGTGGAAGGAAGATGGGGCAACCTACTTTCATAAAGATTTACAGCCTTGGAAACCCAATGGGGGTTGCTAGGAGTCTGAATCGACTCAGTGGCAGTGAGTTTGGTTTTCATGATGCCAGGGTCCAGAAAGCAGGAATGGTGCCACAACAGAGAAGGGTCTGAGGATAGCAAGTCACCAGGTGGCTCCGCTCTGTGCTAATAACTGGAACAGTGAATTACCTGGAAGGTAAATTGGTGCACAGAGGCTGGTGTGGTAGCATGTTATAGGTCACATGCTATGACCCAGGGATTCCACCTCACTGATGACCTCCCAGGAAGCCACCCAAGAGGGACAACAGGCCACCCAGCAGTCACTGACCCCCCAGGCTGAAACAAAGGAGTGTGGCCATGTTACTCAGGGGGCGGTGTGCTGGTGTTCTACTGCTGTGTAACAAATACTCAATGTGGTGGATTAAAATAATGCCTGTTCATTTTCTCAGCTTCCGTGGGCCAGGAGTAGGGTGTGGGTTAGCTGGGTCCTCTGCTCAGGGTCTCCCAAGGCTGAAATCAAGCTGTCAGCTGGGTTGGTATCTCCTCTGAGACTTGGCATCCTCTTCCACAGTCACGTGGTTGTTGGCAGAGGTCAGTTCCTCGCAGCAGTGTATGACTGAGGTTCCCTTGTCTTGCTGGCTGTTGGCCAGGGACACACTCAGCTCCTGGAGCCCCCCAGGCCCTCTCACAGCACAGCAGCTTACTTCTCCAAGGCTTGAGGCAGAATTGCCCTCACGCTTCAAGTCTCTTCTTCAGGAAGGGCCCCACCTCTTCTAAGGAACCACCTGATTAGGTCAGACTCACCTGGGGTAATCTCTACCCTATTTTAAAATACATTTTATTTTATAAAATATAATATACACAGTAAAGTCACACCATTTCAACAAATGCTACATGTGCAATTCAGTAATATTGTTTATTGTGTAACAATAATCTCCCTTTTGATCAACTCAAAACCAACTGATTAGAGACCTTAAACACATCAATAAAATCCCTTCACCTTCGCCATATAACGTAACCGAGTCACAGAGGCCCTTCCTGCACATTCACAGTCCAGCTCATTTGCAGGGTTGCCATGTCTGGAAATGGGGCAGCTCCTGTGGGGACAGGGCAGCAGGGGAGTGCTGGGAGGTGCAGACTGATACGCCCTGCATTGGGCCTGGAGATTATACAGGTGTGCACAGTGGAGGCAGGAACCCTGGGACCATCTCAGAATTCTGCCCACCACAGGGGGGTATGGAAACTCATATTTTACTTTGTACATTTTGTGGGGTATGACTCTTTTTTTCAGAGAGCATGTATCACTTCTACGATCAGGGACAGTAATGTCAAATGGAATTCCCTGAAAAGACAGCTGGTTGCCTCCACTGAACGCAGCCAGGTCACTGGGACCCAGGCAATGCTGCAGGGTAAGGCCCAGTCAGAGAGGAAACCTCCCAGTCAGCATTTCCCACACCTCCAATAATTTCTTATCCACAGTGCTCTTGCTGCAGCACTACAGATGTCTTTACTGGAATGAAAAACAATAGGAAATACTGTGCTATCAGTGATAACAAACATTAACCCATGGGTAAATTGATGGGTAGACAAGCTGAATGTTCAGGTATGTCTAGGCAAAAGGGAATATACTCATGACCATATATGTTGTCATTTGCCATCGAGTCAGACCTGACTCATAGCAACCATATATAAGTTTGACAAATGATATTTCTACATAGGTAATTGTATGTGGTATAAGAATGTCCATATACATAATAGAGCTAACAAGAGGCAGATTTATGATAGTTTCTTAGCCACAGCCAACCATACTGAGGAAGTGAGTTATCGGTCCTGTTGTCACAGGGACATCAAGTGCAATCTGCATAACAAACTGCACAAAAACATTGTCCTACATCCTACTTTGGTAAGTAGCCACTTGTATCTGAAAAGCTTGCAAGCAGCCATCTAGAGGCAACAATGGGTCTCTCCTCAACCAGAGCAAAGAATAATGAAGAAAACCAAAGATACACGTAAACAATTAGTCCAAGGGACTAGTAGACCATGCAAACCTCTGCCTACATGACCATGAGACTAGAAGAACTAGATGGTGCCCAGCTTACCATTGTCAACCACTCGGAAGGGATCAGTGAAGGAGACCCTGGATAGAGTGGGAGAACAACATGAAATAAAACTCAAAATCATAAAAAAGACCAGGTTTACTGGTCTGATAGAGCCTGGTGATACCCCCGAGACTATGGCCGCTAGTTAGCCTTTGGGTCTGGAACTGAACTCACTCCTGTAACTTCCAGCCAAACACAGACAGGCATATGGGGTGAACATTTACGTCAGGTAGATACACTCCTTAGAACACTAATCATAGGAGAACCAAACCAAACCAAACTCAGTGCCGTCGAGTTGGATCTGACTCATAGTGACCCCTCCTTGGGTTTCCAAGGGAGTATCACTACAGAAGTAGATTGCCCAGTCTTCCTTCCAAGGAGTGGCTGGTGGGTTTGAACTGCCAACTTTCTGGGTAGCAGTCAAACGCCTTAGGCACTATGCTACCAGAGCTCCATGGGAGAACAGAAGGGTAGTATTTATATAGGGAGATAGCTCAGGGGGCAGGAGTGCATAGGAAAGAAGGACATAGGGAAAAAGTAACTACAGGAAGGAAGTGGGAAGAGAGCTGTTGCACTGTGGGAGATTGCAGTCAATGTAATGAGACAAAAAGTATATGAACTGCTGTATGGAAAATGAATTTGCTCTGTAAACCTTCACCCAAATCACAATAAAAATTAAAAAAACAAACAAAACAGGAAAAACAAGAGATGCCAGATTATACTTGTACCAGGCAACTATACCTGAGGATAGGTGTGCAATGTGCTGGGCTGTGGTGCAGTAAATTACAGTGTGGCATTTTTAGCCGTAAGTCTTTGTAAACTCTGTGTTGGAATTAATAGTGAACAACTGAGTAGTTCCTGATGTTAAAGTTATCCACCTGGGGTATTTCTGTTGGGAGCAGCACAAAGTAATTTTCTGGGAAGTTTGCGCTCTCTCAGTTGTATAGAATCCTGATGTTGGGACTGGTTAGTGGTCACTCTGCCAGGCTCAAAAGGAGCCCTTCTAGAGCCAGAAGGAGACTCTCTGCCGGCTAAGAAAGACATGCTGCTGAGAGAAACGCACTGCTGAGAGAGAGACACCAAGAGACACATAGTGCTGAAAGAGAAACACTGAGAGACACACATTGCTGAGAGAGAGAGACAGGCATTGCTGAGAGAGAGACAGCAAGACATACACACTGCTGGGAGAGAGACACCGAGAGACATGCAGTGCTGAAAGAGAAACACTGAGAGACACACATTGCTGAGAGAGAGAGACAGGCATTGCTGAGAGAGAGAGACACGCACTGCTGAGAGAGAGACAGCAAGACATACACACTGCTGGGAGAGAGACTGAGAGAGCCTGTTGGCTGAGAGACGGTGGGGTGAGAGAGACTGAGCATTGTCCCTGAACTTGAATTGTAGCCTGTTGCTTCCCTTTTAATAAACCCCATCATCTGTGAGTTCTGTGTGGCCACTGCAGTGAATTATCGAACCCAGCAGAGAGGTAGTGGGTACTGTGGGAGGAACGGTTGGTGCCAGGGTTGGTGAAAGGGCTAGAGGGAGGTGGCATGTCTAGCCTCGTAGGGATATGCCTTGGGTTACTGATGGTGATGCTGTCTTCCTCTTGTGGGGTTAGAGGAGGTCAGAAGGTGCAGCGTCCTTGCCCGTTGGCATGGGCACAGATGTGCAAGGAGGGTGGAGCTGAAGGGACTGCACAGGGATCACACCCATGGTCAGAAGAAGCCGGATATGGCAAAGGAGACTGCCCAAGTGCCACCACTTGGCTTCCCAGGCAGCTGGTGTGGCCACAGGGAGCAAGGGTCCCTCAAGGAACCCTCCCAGCAGGGTGAGGCCAGCATGCAGCTGCTCGGTAGTGAGAAGGGGACATGGATCACATGCTGGGGGTAGTCTGTCTTTGCAGAGTACATTCAGGAAAGCTGGAGGATGCCTGGTGGGGCTGGGCCCAGGGTGGCACTCATGAAGCAGTAGGACATGACACCTGAGTACAGGTGGGGCCGAGAGGGAGGGCTTGTCATGTCTGGAGGTGGGCAGCCCCCGTGGGGACAGGGTAACAGGAAGATGCTGGGGCGATGCAGACAGGTGCACTGGGCCTGTAGCCGGCCCTGCAGTCAAGCTCCCTTCTTGAGGTGGATGCTGTCTGTCCACTCCAGGCCCACCACAGGCCACTCAGGGACATGCATCTTACAACTACCACTGCATCAAAGCATGAATGGATCATGAGACGCACATTCTGAAGCCCCCACAGCTTTTCCTGTGGTGAACAGATGACAGGGCCTCTCCAAATCCATCTGAGATTGTTATTGTTGTTAGGTGCTGTTGAGTCATTTTTGACTCATGGCAACCCCATGCACAGCAGAACGAAACACCACCGGATCCCGCACCAGCTCCATGATCCTTACTATACTTGAGCCCATCATAGCAGCCACCACGTCAATCTATCTTGTTGAAGGCCTTCCCCTCTTTTGTCAGCACTCCATCTTACCAAATGTGGTGGTTATGTTTGTGCGTCAACTTGGCTGGGCCTGGTTGAGTGGCTGGGCAGCTGAGGGTAGTTATTCTCCATGATGAGACTGGCAGTCAATTCCATGGTAGGATCTACCACAAGCAGCTGAGTAGCTGCCTTTGGGATGTGGTCTGCTTCCTGTATATAAGGAGAAGCCTTGGGAATGGTCTCTAGCCTGTGGCAGGCTTGGACCCTGCATGTAGCCGTGTCATTGCTCAACAGCTTGCTATGCTCTGCCGACCTTGGGACTTACAATGGACTTAAGTTATGGCCTGCCGTATGGTTTGGTAACATCAGGACTGTGCCTTTTTACTTGTCAACCTTGAGGCTTTTCAGCCTCAGCAGCCAGCAGCTGTCTGAGTGAAGGAAAGTCTCGATGGGTCCATGGCACCTGTGACAAATTGTCAGCACTGCGCCTGTGTGGTTGGCGCAGGAGGGGACCTGGTTTCAATGGTGTACAACTACCACCCACTGTGAGGACACTCTGTTACCCAACACGAGGACATGGTGACATGGTGCAGGAAGGCCACTGCACGTTATACAGTAACACTCACCTTCCTGATCGCTTTTGGGTAAAGAGCAGACAATGACTGAGTGGGTGATGCCAGGGTAGAGGTGGAGGGTGGTGCCACCCTAGCCAGAACAGGGGTGGAAGGAGGGAGGTGGTGGGACGGGGTGTTCAGGTATGGCCTGCTGGCCAGGGGCATGTGGCAGCCCTGGCGGCCAGAGCCTCCTCCCGTCGATGCCATGACCCAGCATCAACCCTGCACCCTGCTCATTTTCCTGCTCGAGGAGCCCATCTCAGGTGGGCCCTGCTCTGCCTGCCCAGCTCCCTGCACTGGCCTTGGTCTGGCTGACCTGCTGGAGATCTTTCCCCTCCACCTTCCCACCTGCAGCTGGGGGGACTGGAGCCTCTCAGAGGGCATCCAGCCTGGCCTCACCAGCCCTGCCTGCCCTCTTCCATATCATGGTGATCTACCTAACTTTGGTTTCAGAAGGCTTTGCCAAGGCTCTTGGCTCCCCCACTTGCCTTACCTGGCACAGCCTCAACAAATCTTTTTTTTTTTTCTTTCAGTTTCTACACATGCCATTCCAAAAAAAAAAAAAAAAAAACCCCAAAACCAAAACTCACTGCCATCGAGTTGATTCCAACTCATTGGGTTTCCAAGGCTGTAAATCTTTACAAAAGCAGATTGCCCCCTCTTTCTTCCATGGAGCAGCTGGTGGGTTCAAACCACTGACCTTTTGGTTAGCAGCCAAATGCCTTAACCTCTACACCAGCAGCGCTGCTTACATATGCCATTCAGTCACACTGATTACATTCTTTTCGAGTTGGACATCCATTCTCACCCTCCTTTTCTGAGTTCTCCCCCACTGACATAAGCTCACTGGCCCCTAAGGCTCTTGTCTAATCTTTCAAGTTGCTGGCATCATTCTGATCCCATATAGACAGTCCTTAAAAGAACACAGTGTCCTCTCGGCCTTAGTGCCATCTTGTTAGAAGCCTCCGAACCATGAGAGACAAATGGAGGAAGACGGGAATGCACGGGCTGAAGTGCAAAAGAAAGATGAGGCAGAGGTCCAAGTAAACTCTAGCGTGTGCACCCACGAAAACCACAGCAACAGGCATATAGAATGTTGGAGGCTGGTACAAGTTGTTGACTGCATGCTACTGTCTAGAATTTCTGCTCAGTCGATCTAGGACTTCCATCACCATTGTACTGCTGTGAACGTCACTGAAGAGGCCTGCCTTCCTTGTACCAAATCAGTCCCTTTTGATCCTTTGCCCTGGACCTGTGATATTCTGTACTAGTTCTATTCTCAGTTGTGGCTGAGAGTAACATGTGCACAATAACTCATCTCTTCCACTGTCTTAGTTGAAGAATCAAAAAAACAAAAACCCCCACAATGTTCAAGGCTGACATTTTGGACACTAATTAAGCTAATGTTTTATTTGGATTTAAGAAAACTTCAGAGGATGGTTTTAGTGTAAGGTCTAGAGATTATCTCAGGACAATAGTTTCAGGGGTTCGTCCACCCTCCATGGCTCCAGAAAGTCTGGGGTCCGTGAGAATTGGAAATTCTGCTCTGTGTTCCTCCCTTTTTGATAAGGATTCTTCTGTAGAATCTTTGATCAAAATGTCTGGCAATGGTAGCCGGGCACCGGCGGAGGCAGTTGGTCATGGAGGCAATCAATCACACGTTCCTCATCCCTCCTATTCCTGACCTCCTTCTTCCTCTGATCTCCTTCCTCCTCTGATCTCCTATTCCTGACCTCCTTCCTCCTCTGGTGCTGCAGGCAAGTAGAGACTAATTGTTGTTCTCTGAATGGCCACTTGCAAGCTTTTAAGACAGACCAAAGGCACTATGCAAGGAACTGGGATGTCGAAAGGCAGCACTAAACACATTTAGCCAATTAACTGGGATGTTTTAAGAAACCATGATCCATGCCTGTAAACTTCTAAACTAAGGAACCAAACCTATGAGCTCTTTGGTTGTACAAAAGCAGCCTCATCAGCTGATCATTTTTGTTGTTGTTGCTGCTGTAAATATGTCTATCCACAACCTTGGCCAATTCAACTTCTTACAGGTGCACAATTCATTAACAGCACGTACAATAATTGGCTGTACAACCTATTCTGAATCAAAGTGCTATTCCTATCACTGTTAACCTCCTCTTCCCCCTTCCCTCCCACCCTTGGTAACCATTAACAACTTGGCTCTCTACACATCAGCCTCTTCTTCTGAACAAATCACTTTATCAGCAACAGCAAAGAAGCGGGAAATCCTGGTCTTTCAAGGGTACTGTGGTTACAGTGGGTAACGCTCCAAAACTTAATCCTTTGTTGTTGTAAAGTGCTGTTGAGTCGGTTCTGACTCATAGTGACCCTGTGTACAACAGAACGAAACACCACCCAGTCCTACACCAGGCTCACAGGCCTTGCTATATCTGAGTCCATGGTTGCAGCCACTGGGTCAGTCCATCTCATTGAGGGCCTTTCCCTTTTTCGCTGACCCTCCACTTTATCAAGCATGATATCCTCCTCCACGGAATGCTCCCTTCTGACAAAACGACCAAGGTAGGTGAGACGAAGTCTGGCCATTCTCGCTTCCAAGGAGCATTCTGCCTGCACCTCTTTCAGGACAGATTTGTTCGTTTTTCTGGCAGTCCCTGGTACCTCAGTATTCTTCACTATCACCACAATTCAAAGCATCAACTCTTCTTCAGTCTTCCTTATTCATTGTCCCCCTTTCACATACATATGAGGCTATGAAAATACCATAGCTTGGGTTAGGCGCACCTTAGTCTTCAAAGAGGTATCTTTGCTCCTCGTACTTTAAAGAGGTCTTTTGCAGCAGATTTGCCTAGCGTAACATATCATCTAATTTCTTGACTGCTGCTTCCACTGGTGTTGGTTGTGGAACCAAGTAATATGAAATCTTTGACAACTTCAATCTTTTCTCCTTTTATCGTGATGCTGCTTATTGGTCCAGTTGTGAGGATTTTCATTTTTTTTTTTTTATGTTGAGGTGTAATCCATACTGCAGACTGTACTCTTTAATCTTCATCAGTAAATGTTTCAAGTCATCTTCACTTTCAGCAAGTGTCAGGTTGTGTCGTCTGCATATTGAAGGTTGCTAATGAGTCTTCCTCCAATCCTGATGCCACATTCTCCTTCATATAGTCCAGCTTCTTGGATTATTTGCTCAGCACACAGACTGAATAAGTATGGTGAAAATATACAACCCTGATGCACTCCCTTCCTCATTTTAAACCATGCAGCAAACCCTTCTTCTGTTCAAACAACAGCCTCCTGGTGTATGTACAGGTTCCTCATGAGCACAATTAAATGCTCTAGAACTCACATTCTTCTCAATGGTATCCATAATTTGTTATGATCCACACCGTCTCATGTTTTTGCATAGTCAATAAGACACAAGTAAATATTTTTCTGGTATTCTTTGATTTCAGCCAAGATCCATCTGATATCAGTAATGATATATCCTTGTTCCATGTCCTCTTTTGAATCCAGCCTGCATTTCTGGAAATTCCCTGTCAACATACTGCTGCAACTGTTGTTGAATTATCTTCACTAAAATTTTGTGTGTGATATTTATGATATTGTTTGATAATTTCCACATTCTGTTGGATCACATTTCTTTGGAATGGGTACAAATATGGATCTCTTCCAGTGAGTTGGACAGGTAGCTCTCCTCCAAATTTCTTGGCATAGACAAGTGAGTGCCTCCAGTGCAGCATCCATTTGTTGAAACATCTCAATGGGTATTCCGTCAATTCCTGGAGCCTTGTTTTTTGCCAATTCCTTCAGTGCAGTTTTGATTTCTTCCTCCAATACCATTGGTTCTTGATCATATGCCACCTCCTGAAATAGATGAACATCGACCAATTCGTTTCGGTACAGTGACTGTGTATTCCTTTCACATTAAAAACTTAATCCTTGTGCTGCTAAAAATAAGACTCCCTGAAACACCACAATCATGGTGCCTGGGCAGACAGAAGTCCCCCAGAGGGGACTCCACAGTGCTATGAGGGCCCAGCTGGTGCCCACAGAGGCCTGGCTGGGAATAAGTGAAATGGAGCCACCCCCTCACACACCCAACCCCCACAACAGTGACAGGCCGGAGCAGAGCTGACAACCTGAGGGTCCACCAAGTAGCTTCCAGAGTCAAGAGAAAAGGTTAAAGAAAAAGCATAGCCCAAAGAAGGCAGGACGACATGGCCTTGGCCTTCAGGACAAAACGGCAGGCAGCTGAGGTTCTGGGTGAGGGGGTGGGAACAGGAAGCCATGAAGTGCAGGCACAGCCATGTGACTGCCTGGTCTGGGAATGAGGACAGTGGGTGGCAGCTGCTTCGTAGTTCCTCATCACTGTGTATTCTAATGCATTTACTTGAGCATGCTCAATTTGTTCTCTCCTTGTCTCCTCTTCTTCCCATTTTTACTCCATATGCTGATAAACCCACTGCCATCAAATCAATTGACTCTTCTTGACCCCCATTGGGTTTCCAAGCCTGTAAGTATTCACACAAGTAGACGGCATCTTCCTCCCACAGAGAGCTGGTGGGTTTGAACTGCTGACCTTCTGGTTAGCAGCCAAATGCCTTACCCACGATGCCACCAGAGCTCCTACATATGCTGGAGGTTGGTGGTAATGTTAAGGAACAGAGTATCGATTGGGACCATGGCTGAATCGGGGTGTAATGAATGCAGCCAGTGAGGGACACAGTGACTGTCTCCTCATCTGAGAACTTCTTCACTTGTACAAAGTCTACCTGTTATTTTCTTAGCTGTAAACAGTCATTTTGTTGACATATCGGAGTTCAAGTGTGTGGAGAAGGCTGCAGATGGAAACTGAGAAGCCAATGGGGTGAGTTGTGCCAGTTATTAATTTACGGCATCTCGGCTCCAACATTACCTTTCACTGCCTGCTCTGTGATCAAAAGTCACTTGCCATCGCGTTGCTTCCGATTCATGGTGACCCCACGTGCATCAGAGCAGAAATATACTCCAGAGGGCTTTTCATTTTTCTTCTATTTTTAAATAAGTTTCTATTTTAGAACACTGTTAGATTTACAGAAGAACCGCAAAGGTAGTACAAGAATTCCCATATACCCTCTGTCTGGTTTCCCTTACTAACATTATACATTAGATTTATCACAATGAATGAGCCAATACTGACACAATGACACTAACTGAAGTTCAGTTTATTCCACATTCCTTAGTTTATGCTTACTGTCCTCTTCTTGCCCCAGGACCCCATCCAGGACACCATATTGCATTTGGCTATCATGTCCCTTTAGGCTACTCAATCTTTCCTTTTTGTTGTTATTTGTTTTAATAATATTTCATTGTGTTTTCAGTGAAGGTTTGCACAGCAGTTTAGGTTCCCATTCAATTATTTCTACAAATTGTTCAGTGACATCGGTTACATGTTTCACATAGGTGGCCATTCTCATTATTTCCATTCTGGTTGTCCTATTTCCATTTATCCAGCTTCCCTGTTCCCTTACATTCTCATCTTTGTTTTAAAGTAATTGCTGACCATTTGGTATCAGGTGTTTTTTTAAAAGAGTGTAGTACTCATGGCTGATAATCATTATTTGTGAGCTAATCTGTTATTTAGCTACAAGGTGACCTCAGGGGTTAGTTTCGGTTCCAGGTTTAAAGAATATCTTAGGGCAACAGTCCAAGGGAGTCTTCCAGTCTCAACCAGTCCAGTAAGTCTGCTTTTCACCATCTAGTTCCTCTGGTCTCAGAGTAGAGGCCATGGTTCGTGTAGACTATTTATAGTGTAGACAAATTTCTTCTGAGTCTTTGTTTTCCTTCTCTGTCTTTTGCTCCAGACAAATAGAGACCAAGAGTTGTATCTTAGATGGCCACTTGCAAGCTCTTAAGACCTTAGACACTACTTACCAAGCTAGGATATAGAATATAACCTTATGAACTATATTATGCCAATGGACCAAGATATCCCACAAGACTATGATCCTAATCCTTCAATCCCGGAAAGTGAATCCCATAAGGTATTTGGTTGTGTCTAAGAAGTAAGGATCCATAACTGTGCGCTCTATGTCCTTTGTAATACATATGAATCTACACATATACAGTCTCACTGATGCATATACATGTGCATGCACCTATATATACACACACATATACTTACATATACATACGTATACACATTACAGAGCTCTGGTGGCATATTTCCTAAGGCATTTGACTACTAACCAGAAGGTTGACGGTTCAAACCCATCAGCCACTCCGCAGAAGGAAGACTGGACAATCTACTTCTGTAAAGATTTACTGCTTTAGAAACCCAAAGGGGGTCGCTATGAGTCAGAATTGACTCGATGGCAGTGAGTTTTTTTTTTTTTTTTTTATACACATATATGAGGATCTCTAGTGGCGCAGTGGGTAAGACATTTGGCTGCTAATCAGTAGGTCAGTAGTTCAAGCCCACCAGCTGCTCCGCGGGAGGAAGATGAGGCAATCCACTTCTGTAAAGATTTACAGCCTTGGCAATTCAACGGGGGTCGCTGAGTCAGAATTGACTCAGTGGCAGTGTTGGCGGTCAGATACACACATGAGCCCACACATACGGTTTTTGGTTGTTGCTGTTGTTTCAAAATTATATATGCTACAGCAGTTACCACCAGGTCCTTTTTTCTCATGTGTATTTAGTGACATCATTTTCCCTGATCAAGCTATGCACACTTCTCCCTCATGTGGTGTTACCCTTCCCATCACCAAAATTAACAAGTGTCTACTCTCTAGAGAGTAAATCCCCTCTTCTCTTTCCCCATCCCTGGTAACCACTAATGAACATCAGTTCCTTTATACTTACCTGTTCATGTCATTTCATAAAAGTGAGAACATACAGTGTAGTGTTCGTGCTTTCGTGATCAACTTATTTCATGCAACATGATGTCCTCTAGCTTCATCCATGTTCCAGGATATTATGGGAACTCATTTTTCGTCATCACTGAGTAGTACTCCATCGTACGTACCACATTTCACTTCTCTGTCCATCCCTGACGGGCGCTCACCACAGGGGTTCCAGTGGCTGATTTTTTTAATTGATCACCAGGTCTTTCTTCAGAGGACTCTCTGGGTGGACGTGAACGGCCAACCTTCCGGTTAATACCCGCGAGCCACTGTACCACCCAGGGGCGTGTGCTCTGCGATGGTGAAGCTCAAGCCTCGTCTCGGTTACAGCTAGCACTGTGTTAAGCTTTGTCAGTAGAGGGTGCCGGAGAGAAACAGAAGGAGCAGGGCATTCTTTCCGGGACCCGGCTGCTTCCTCAGCAGGCTCCTGAAGGCGCTTTTCTAGCACCTGGCTCCTGCAGCGGGGGTGGCTTCTGCGCATCAGGCCCCAGCAGTGCACGGCAACAAGCAGCAACCAGAGGCCAGCACCTTCCCCCAACATCCTGCCCCTGGACAGCTCTGTAGTGTAGTGTCAGGTGGGACATGTCCCTGGTGAACAATCTCCGCCAGCACCCTAGAGGGCAAATTCCAGTAGTTTCTGCCAGCATCGCACCCCAGGGATTTCTCTGACACTCAGGGGGACAGGGCCATGCTCTCTCCAGCGAGGTCTGGATCTTAGCCCCAGGGTTCGGGAGGGCTCCCTGGGTACTGGATCTGAGACCTCGGGCTGTGGCTGCCTTCAACAGCGGTGACTCCTGCACCTTCAGAGCCCTGTCTGCCTCTGACTGCGCGTCACCTGTCACACTGGAGAGTCCTCTGTGTCATGCTCTCCTCTGTGAGTACAGCACCAGCACGCTGTCTGCTGCCTGGGTCCCAACTCACAGCTGCTCTGTTACAACCGACAAAGGGGAAACCCCGGACCCCTGCGTGCCCTGCCACACACTCAGCTCTAACTCAGTGGCAGAATGTCCTTACAGGAAGGGAGTACCGGGCACTCTTCATGTCCCATTCCCTGGGCTGAAATGAGCTGACTCATGATAATACCAGGCAGCGTGGTGACCGTCCCATCCTGCATAGGGACTGAAATGTTTCAAATCATTTCTGGGGCAGATTTCAAAATAATGAAAGCTTCCCAGCCAGCCCCGTTAGTGAGCAGTTCTAAATGTCATCTTTGGTTGTGGGTTCAATCCCTGGCCTCATCCTCCTTGTGGCTGAATGCCAAGGGATGCAGAGCCCAGAGCTCGCCCCTTCCTGGCCTCAGTTTCTTGCCTCTTCCAGCTGGACCCCTCAGCTCCCTTGCCCAGTCCTCTGTCCTCAGCCCAGGGCCCAACTCTAGGCGGTGCCACCATCCAGACATCTCAGGACACAGACCAGCCAGACCCAGCTGGGTTCATGCTCACCACCCACACCCACTTTGGCTCTCTGCCCCCAAGTCCCAGCTCAGATCTAAGCCTGAGACCTCAGATGCCTTTCCTCTGTTCTGCACCCTCCTAGCTGCCTTCGGCGCTGAGTCTTCACACCCCTGTATATCACTCAGGGTCCCTGCCACTGAGACAACCGGACAGTGCCCCATGCTGGAATGATGTCCGCCCAAGAAAGGCAGGGCCAGGCCTTCCAGATCCTCGTCACCTGCAGCCAGGGCTCAGCTGTCATCGCAGGCACGGCCCCTGCTCTCTGGCCTGTCCTCCCCCCACCATTGAGTACGAATGACTGGAGAGTGCGGTGCCACTGCTGGGGGACGGGGTCCCTCCCATGCCCAGGCTGCTGAGGGACTGGCTCCGTGCCCGCACCCAGAGTGCTCACTCTTTCATTTGGCTATAACAGGCGGAACCCAGCAGCTCGACACCCCACTCCACCCCCGGCAATGGCAACTCGGCTGTGCTGACGGACAATAGCACAAAGGACTGGGGGAGGGGGCAGACACGAGTTGGGGTTACCTGTACGCATTTTTGGAAACAGGGCGAGGATCAAACTTAAAGAAGATGATACACATGGGTCGCTTAGGGGCTGCCTCCCACGGTTACACGGTCTGCGGGAAAAGGGAAAACGAATTCAGTGAGCAGCAGATGACAGACCTGCCTCCTCGAGCCCGCAACAGTCCCTGACCCCGAACAAACCACAGAGAAGCTTGCAGCACTCGCTGGACACAGGAAACTCCATGTCTATACACCTGCGGCACTTGCTGGCACCATATAGAACAGCCCCCCAGGGCTCTACAGTCTTGGCTGGCACAAGAGAGAAACCAAGCCTCCTTGCTCTATCTGAAAAGGATAACTGCTGCCCAAACCCATAATTCCAGCAGTGAACCAAGCTGCCTCACCAACACCACTCCCACCCAAACCAGCAATTCCGGCACGGAACAGAGCCGCCTCACCCATGACGCTGTCTGGCAATGGGTAGAATCGCCTCCCTGGCACCCACTGGCCCTGACCACAACCAGCAAGTAGGCACTACAGGGGCAGGGGCAGTGACAACAACCCCACGAGCACAGCCCTGCCACTGAGGCAATACGCCCCCACTCCGCCATGCCCAGGCTGCTACACAGCTGGTTCCGTGCCAGCATCCAGACCACTTTCCCCTGGCCATAGCGCCAACCTCAGCCTGAAAACCACCATAGGCCACCCTTGCCTCAGACCTTAGCCCCACAAGGAGCCACGTAACTCACCTTGGGCTGCTCTGCAGCCCGCATCCATGCAGTCCCTGCTGCAAACACGCCCTCAGCCCCATGGTGGCTGAGGCACAACTTGGGGACCTGGAGGGCTTTATGCATGCTAAGTCAGTGAGCAGGGATGCAGGCAAGGGTTAGCACTGTAAAAGGCCACATCTAGGTTCCACAGAAATGCTCTTGGGTACTGGGCGAGGGTGGGTTCAGAGAACCCCTTCTCTACAGACTCTGCCCTAGAACTTCAGGACCCAGCAGCACTTCCCACCACCTGGTGAGAGCCCAGATCAGAGACGGAAGGTCTTGGAAACCATGTGTGGGGGGTGCTGACTCCGCTCCATGCAGGACCAGTGCCTGGCAGCCAGGAAGGACAAGACCAAAGAAGCTGTTCAAATTCTGTGGGGAGACAGAACCCAGTGAGGAGCGGGGTTAAAGGTGTGCAAGAATCAGCTGAGGCCTGTGTGCACACGTAAGTGTGTGTTCACGAACAACATGTGCTGTGTGTACACATCTCTATGTGTATTGTGGGCTTGCGTGTACGTGTGTGTATGTGTGGCTGGAGGAGTCCACTGAGTTCCAAGTGCACCAGCTCCGGGCTTCATGGTTGGGAAGGGTCCACGTACCAGCATGGGGCACCCTGGGGCTTGGGCGGGGCTGTGTGCCAGCATGGGGCACCCAGTGGTTGGGGAGGGTTTGAGTACTATTTTCTTCCCCAAAGGAGGGGTGGAGGAGGAGGTGACAGAGGAGGAAGGGGGTGGTTGGCTGAGGCGGGCTGCAGCCAGGCCCACCCTGGGCCCTGTGGTAGTTAAGATTATGTGTCAACTTGGTTGGGCCTGGTTTTGAGTGGCTGGGCAGCTCTCCATGATGAGACTGGTAATAAAACTCCACGGTGGAATCTACTGGAGCGGCTGAGTAGCTGCTTTAGGGAGGGGGTCTGCTTCCCATATATAGAGAGCAGCTTTGGGAATGGTCTTGAGCCCTTTGGCACACTTGGACCCTGCATGTAGCCAAGTCTTCATTCAGAAGCCTGCTATGTTTCCTGCCCATCTTGGGACTGTCTCTGGGCTTGAACTAGTGGCCTGCTGTGTTGTTTGGCAGTCGTGGGACTGTGCATTTTATTTGTTGATCTTGGGTTTGTCAGCCTCAGCAGCCAGCAGGTGCCTGCGTGAAGAGACGCCTCCAGCTCCAGCCGGCTGGGAGCAAGAGGTAGAGCTTAAGCCCAAGGTTGAGGGACCTTCACCCAGCCCCGAAAGCTGGGCACTTTGAATTTGGACTTCTAGTCTCCTAAACTGTAAGAGAATAAATAAATCCCTGTTTATTAAGACCACCCACTTGTGGTATTTTCTGTTAGAGTGTCACTAGAGAACCGAAACAGGCCCTGTGCAGTGACTTTGTCCTTGGATATTAAGCACACGGTTTCTGTTAGAGTATGGCCTAGGTACATGCCCCAAGAGGAGGCACACCTGTGATCTGGTGTGAGTCACATCCCTTGCTGGGGGCAGAAGGTGGGGGCAAGATGCCATCTTTACTTGGGCCATGACCGCTATTGCCAACTCTCCCCTCTGGCCTTGGAGTGGCCACACAGGACAGGGAGGCTGGAACATTGGGCAGGGACCTCATCACCATCTTGGCAAAGGTCCCAAAAAGCCTCCTCATGGGTAAGAGTGGCGGGCAGCAGACTGGGGACAGCAAGGCCTCCACAGGCTGCCACCTATGCTGAGTGAAGAACAGCCAGCCTGGCCTGGCTGCACCCTGCCAAACCGAGACCCCACAACAGGGCTACTGGCCACTCGGCTTCCAGGCCACTGCCCACCAGAGAAGGTCAAGGAGGGCTGAAGCTTGCAGCTGACACCGTGGACATGGTCTGCAGCTCAGAATGGAAAGAAGAGCAGGCTTTCCCACGAGCAACGCCACTGTATCCATGGCCATCGGAACCCTCTCCCCACGCACTGGTCCTAAGGAAGCGGGAGAGGATGTGAATAATTCACTCTACATTCTGCTGCTGCCTGCTGATGAACGTCTCTCCCTGGCCTAGGACTACTGTGGGACCCAGGCCCAGCCAGCCCCAGAGGGGCTCAGCACTGGTTCAGGACACACTGAGCCCAATGCTTATCCATGGGACCATCCGCTGTCCCTCCCGCACATCACTCAATGTCGGGCCCCCTGGGCACATGTCCAGCAAAGAGCTCAGTGGACCAACCTTTGTCCAACCTTTCCCAGTTGGGAACAACGCCTGCCTAGGTAAGGTGTCTCCACGGTGATGCACACTGCCCGCAGGAGCCCAGAGTGCTAAGGGATGTGTGACTCCACAAGAAAGGCTGCTGGCCACCGCCTCTCGCAGGACCTGGCGCCAAAGGCAATGCTGGTAGATGGAACAGGAAGACAGGACAGGCTCCCAGGAGTATGCCGATACAGAAGGGCTGTGCCAACTCTGCCCGGGCTACGGCCACCGGGGCACTGGCTACTGCACGGAATGTGGCAGTCTGAGTGGTCCTTCTTGCCTGTTACAGATCAAACTGTGTCCCCAAACAATGTTGTTGTTATATGCCGTCAAGTCAGGTATTATAAATCCTAACCTCTATGCCAGGAGCTCTGGTAGCATAGTGCCTAAAGTACTTGACTGCTAACCAGAAGGCTGGTGGTTCAAACCCACCAGCCACTCCTCAGAAGGAAGGTTGGGCAATCTACTCTCTCAGAAACCCAAGGAGGGGTCGCTAAGAGTCGGGACTGACTTGACGGCTCATAACAGCAACAAAAACAACAACCTCTACACCTATGTTTAAGAAGATCTGGTGGTGCAGTGGTTAAGGCATTTGGCTGCTAACCAAAAGGATGGCAGTTCAAACCCACCAGCCACTCCATGGGAGAAAGATGAGGCAGTCTATTTCTACAAAGATTTACAGCCTTGGAAACCGTATGAGGCAATTCTACTCTGCCCTTTGAGTCCAAATCTAATCTATGGCAGTGGTTTCTATATCTATGTCTATAATCCCATTTGGGAACCGATTTTTTTTTGTTATGTGAATGAAGCAGGATTAGCGTAGGGTGTGTCTTGAATTAATCTCTTTTGAGATATAAAAGAGATTAAACAAGTGATGGGGAGAGAGGGAGATACCAAGGACATGAAGCCTACCCAGGAGCAGAAGCTCCGGAGAGACAAGGACTGTCCTGCAGAGCCAACAGAGAGAAGGCCTCCCCCAGACCTGGTGCTGAATCCAGATTTCTAAACTGGAAGAGAATAAACTTCTGTTTGCTGAGGCCATGCACGTGGGGTGCTTCTGTTACCGCAGCACCCGATGACTGAGACAGTGCCCCCACCGCCACCAGTTCAAACAGAGAAGCCAGCGGTGACAGTCCTTTTCCCCAGTCCCTGCCCCCGGGCCCTCACCCCGCTTTGGGTCCGTGATAGGTACCAGGAGACCAGAATGACAGGAGCAGGCTGAGTCCCCACCCCTGGGTGCCCCGGCAGTGCCCAGTGTGGGCTACCATCCCAGGGGTGACTTATGACTCCAATAATGGTCAGCAGGTTATTCGACCAACTCTCTCAGTAAACAACTCAAAACGCTTGAAAACACCCTAACAGCAGCAGACAGCTGATGAGAGCATATGGAGTTTGACCAACAGCTCAGGGAAAGCAGAGACCCAGAAAGGGAAGCTGAGCACAGGCTGCCCCTGTCCAGAGCATTGGCCTATCTAGGCTCACCGGCCCCCCATGCCCCCCGCCAGGTCTGGGGCAGCTGACAGGAAATCCCAGCACCCAGCCTAGAAGAAACAGTGCGGGACGGCTGGTCCTTCCTCGATGGCCACGCTCCAGGAAGGACGTGAGGACCCCACTCGAGCCCAGCTGACACAATCTGTAGCAACCAGGCCACCTGAGGTCAGCGGGAGGAAGCCCTGGCAGTCAGTCCCGGCTGGAATCCCACTGCCCTGGAGCCCCTGGTCTGCCGCAAGGCCCGCCATGGTGGAGCACTGTCCCTTATGGGACAGCACTGCCTTGGGGATGTCAGAGGAGAAGACCATCACCCACTTGGCCTCTGCCCTGCTATAGCACTCGCCCAGTCACATGCCTGGTCACCGAGCAAGGCCACTGGCTGGGGGACAGCCCTGGCCACTGACACTCATGTGTGAGATGCAAAGTGCCCCCGCACCTGGCTGCAGAAGCTGTCTCCTCAAGCAGGCCCGGGCTTGGGGGGGGCAGCAGCACCAGCCCTGGGGACAGTGCAAAGTGCCCCCCACCTGGCTGCAGAAGCTGTCCCCGGGATCAGGCCTGGGCTTAGGAGGGCAGCAGCACCAGCCCTGGGGACAGTGGCATGGGGCAGGCTCCATGGTCCAAGAGGTGGCTACCACTGCAAGCCTACAGTCTCACACAGAGCCACTGATGTGCACCAGAGGTGTGGGCCCGGAGCCCAGCGCTGCAGCCTTGACGAAGACGCAGTCATTGGGAGGGAAGGACCAGAGGAAAGCCAGCCCCTGGGGAGGGGACCATCAGGAACTGCCTTTCTCTCCAGTCCCTCGCCCCCCACTCGAGCCAGGCCCGCTGCCCTCTGGCCCCTCCACCCAGTTCTGGCCGCGCACCAGCCCTCTCACCTTCCTAGCTTCATCTCCCACCACCTCACCCCTCTTCCCTGAGGCTCCCAACCTCAGCAAACTGCTGGCAAGTACCTGTGGGTACAGGCCCCTCCTCCCAGCGTGCCCCTGCTGGCCCGCTACGGAACATCCCTGATGCCTGCTCACTGGGTAAGGAGACCCACCCTCCTGGCTTGCTGCTGACAAGGGCTGTGAAAGCCAGCCCAGGACAGAACCCTGTCTTCCCAGTAGCACAATGTGGGACTGGGCACAGGCCAGGCTGGCACACGCTGGGTGCCCTGCTCTGAGTGCGCCAAACCTGCCTGGCCGTCATGCAGGGTTGCCCAGGAAAGTACGCCTCTCTGCTTCCCACCGCCTCCACAGCTGGCAAAGCAGAAGGGAGACTTGGAGGAGCTTCAACAGGTACCATGATGCCAGGTGGACTGAGGCCTGACCTTGCTATGTGGCATCTACATCAGGAACTTGCCCCAAAAGACACGAGTTGGTAAAAGGTGTAGGCAAGGGCAGCATGCTGGAGTGAGCAGTGACGTTCCACCCTGCCTGTCGCCACCCCACCCTGGCTCAGTAAGGAAGACAGGTGGGAGTAGGCCCGCAGGAGCCTGAGCAAGCCCAGGGAGCAAGCAGAGCCCTGAAGGGATCGGGGGTCTCCCCCGAATCAGGGAAGCCAGAGTTTGAGGGCAAGAAAGAGGGTCCTTGGAGCCAGGGCCCTCCCATTGGCTTTGGCCGCCCACTGAAGCTGTGGGGTGTCGGCAGCCATTGGGGGGGACACCTTGTGGCATCGGAGCATCTGCAGAATGCCAATCTATTTCTTCAGTGGCAAGGGGGCCACCTCTGAGTCCTGCACGCACGGGTGCTACCTGCCAGCCAGCAGGCAGAGAGGCCACAGTGGTGATCCGCAATCCCGGCTTCCTGACCCTGGTTAGATGGTGGCCCCGTGCAGACTTCTTAGGTGCAAAGCTCAGCAGAAGGGACAGCGGGCAGGGAAGGCCACCTGGAGTCACTAATCACACAGCCCCATCCACACGGCCTAGCCACCCGAAGCCGGTACTGCGGAATCTGGGTCTCTGAGCAGGCCAGACATGGACACAGAGGCAGCTAGGACTCAGTGCGCTGGGGCAGGAGAATCCAGTTGAGGAATGGACTCCTCAGGCCAGGTCCTTCACAGAACGTCTCACTCAGAGGACACAGGCAGCATCTGAGATCCCAGCAGAGACCTAGAAGGATGGGCCCTCATAGGGCACGTGGAGGTGTCCCAAACCACAGGGGACTGACTGCTGGTTGGACATGAGGGAAAGGGTGGTAAGAGGATGACCTGCCACCTGGGTCTCCAGAGTGGGCACAGGTGGGGTGCTGGGGCCAGGTGGGTATCGCAGACCCACAACCCTCCCTGCCGCCTCCCAGCCAGCCAGTATACTCAGCTCTGTGTTGTCCTGGAAGATGCACAGGTGTTCCACCAAGCCACGTCACAGAAACACTTGGAAGCTGGCCTCACTGTTCCCCCAAGGGCAGGGGCCTCCAGCCCTCCTCAGGGTGAGGAGTATCCCCTAGGAAAGCAAGTGAGGGGGAGCTGGCTCCTTCTGGGCCTTGATGAAAACATCACTGTGTCCGCATGAGGTCCCACTCAGGCATCCGTTTCAAAGACAAGTGACATGACACGGAAGTCCAGCCATGCCTCAGCCAGGCACGCCAGATAGAAGACCCCAAATCGGTGGCCCAGGCTGAGAGCAGGAAGGTCGTGCGTGGGGCAGTTGGGGCAGGCCGACACTCAAGAGGGCGAGGACTGAGAGTTGACCAAATGTCCTGACATTGACCCAATGTCCTGACAAGCACCATGTTGCAGCCCCGCCGTGGTGCAGCACAGCCAGCAACACCTTTTAGCCCAGACACAGGCCCACTTCCACACAAACCCACTGCCATCGAGTCAATGCTGATTCATAGCAACCCCCATTAGGTTTCCAAGGCGGTAAACTTTATGGAAGTAGATTGCCCCATCTTCCTTCCACAGAATGGCTGGTGGGTTTGAACCACCAACCTTCGGGTTAGCAGCCAAACGCCTTAGGCACTGCGCCACCAGAGCTCCTTTCCAAATGATAAGCTTTTTTACATCTTGTAGCAGCTTCATTATGTGCTCACCATGAGGTGCCCAAAGGGTTTGACTGTGGCCTGGGCCTGCTCTGCCAAACCAGGAGGCCCTGAGGATAGCAGTGGCAGTCACCGTGAGCTTCTGTGAGCACCACACGGGAGCATCCTCACCTTCCCACTCCCCAGGCTTCCTTAGCACTCCACACTCCTTAACCTGGGATTCCAATTCACTTCCCATGACAACCAGCCAGTCTCTGCCACAACCAAGTTATTGTTTAAAATGTTGACCACTGTGAACAGTGCCAAATGCCATGGTTGAATTATGTTCCCAAAAAATATGTGCTTTTACATATACAACACTACATTATCAGTAATAACAAGCAGTAATCTATGGGTAGATAAATAGGTAGACAGGCTGAATGATCAGGTGAAAAAATAAAACCAAACTCACTGCTGGATCCAACTCACAGTGACCCCTCCTTGGGTTTCCGAGGCGGTATCACTATGGAAGTAGATCGCCCAACCTTCCTTCTGAGGAGTGGCTGGTGGGTTTGAATGGCCAGCCTTCTGGTTAGCAGTCAAATGTCTTAGGCACTATGCCACCAGAAGTTCCTGAATGATTAGGCATGAATGTCTAGGCAAAAGGGAATAAACCCATGACCTCCAGTGATGTAGTGCCTAAGGCATTTTGACTGCTAACCAGAAGGCTGGCAGTTCAAACTCACTAGCCACTCTTTGGAAGAAAGATTGGGCGATCTACTTCCAGAGACATACCACTTTGGAAACACAAGGAGGGGTCGCTATGAATCTGTGATAGTTGGAGTTGTGTGTCAACTCGGCTGGACCACAATTCTGAGTGGTTTAAGTAGTTGTGATGTGGGTTATTCCCATGATGAGATCAGATGTATATGCTTTGAGCAGCCAATCATTTGAAGAGTTTCCCTAGGGGTGTGGCCTGTTTCTAATATATTTATGGACATCTGGGAAAAAGAGACACTCCTCTGTGGATCGGGATCTTGTTGTGCCGCCTACAACTATCTGTGAGCGAACAACCCACAATTTGGCCTGGAGATCTTGGATTCGTCATTCGTTGGAGTCAACAGCTGGTATACCACCTGCCAACCTTGAACTCGTCAGCCCTGCAGCTACGTGAGTTGGGAAAAGCCTCCACCTTGATGTTTGACCCAAGAACTTGGGACTTGCCAGCTTCTATAAGTGTGTGAGCCATTTTCCTAAGATAAAATTCTCTTTCTCTATATAAACATAAGCTTTACAGGTTTTGCTTTTCTAGAGAACCCAGCCTAACACAGAGCCAGATCCGACTCGACAGCAGTGAGTTTTAGTTTTTATATGGAAGGTTAAGGAGCTCTGGTGGCACAGTGCCTAAGGCATTTGACTGCTAACCAGAAGGTTGGTGGTTCAAACCCACCAGCCACACCACAGAAGGAAGATAAGGCAATCTACTTCTATAAACATTTACTGCCTTGGAAACCCAATGGGGGTCACTGTGAGTCGGAGTCAACTCAGTGGCAGTGAGTTTGGTTTTCGGATATATATATAAGGTTGGAAGACAGTATCTCTACACACGTATTTGTATGTGCTATCACAGAACATCCATGTAAACAGAACAAAAGGGGGCAAAGTTATGATAACTTCTTAGTCACAGCCAACCACCCTGAGGGAGCAAGTTGTTGGACCTGTAGGCTTGTGACCATGGTCGAGGGGGACATCAAGCTCAACTGGCATAACATACTACACAAAAATACTGTTCTATATCTTACTTTGGTGAGTAGCAACTGGGGTCTTAAAAGCTTGCAAGCGGCCATCTAGATGCAACGATGGGTCTCTCCTCGTCTGGAGCAAAGAAGAATGAAGACCAAAGACACATAGATACAATCAGTCCAAGGACTAGTGGACCATGTGAACCTCAGCCTATATGACCGTGAGACCAGAAGAACTTGATGGTGCCCAGCTACCATTTTCAACTACTCAGAAAGGGATTAATGCAGGAGATCCTGGACAGAGTAGAACAATGTGGAACAAAACTCAAATTCATAAAAAAGACCAGGTTTACTGTCCTGATAGAGCCTGGTGAGATCCCCGATATCATGGCCCCTAGTTACCCTTCAGGTCTGGAATTAAACTCACTCCCATGGCTTCCAGCCAAAGAATAGGCAAGCATATAGGGTGAACATTTACATCAGATAGATCCACTCCTTAGAATGATCAATCACGGGAGAACAGAAGAACAGTATTTGCACAGGGAGATAGCTCAGGGGCAGGAATGCATAGGAAAGAAGGACACACGGAAGAGGTAACTTCAGGGAGGAAGTGGGAAGAGAGCTGTTATATTGCGGGGAATTGCAGTCAATGTCATGAAACAAAAAGCGTATGAATTGTTGTAGGGAAAATGAATTTGCTCTGTGAACTACTCAAATCACAAAAATTAAAAAAAAAAAGTAAAAAGCTTATAACTGGCCATCTAGATGCAACAACTGATCTCATCTGGAGCAAAGAAGGATGAAGAAAATCAAAGACACATGGAAGCAATTAGTCCAAGGGACTAGTGGACATGTGAACCCCCAGCCATATGTGGTCTAGTGAATTACTTGGTATAGCTTTTCTAGCCATAGTCTTTATAACTCCCACAAGATTACTGAGTGGGACCATGCAAATAAGGTGTGTAGTACTCTGATGTTGGGATTGGTTAGTTTTGTCACTGCCAGGCTTAAAATGAGGCTTCTGCCATCAAGGGAGAAGAGATGAAGGTAAAGTAGAGCACACCCTTGGACCCAAGATCCCCGTGCTGGACCTCCTTGGCAGAGAGACGTCTGGCAGTGAGACGCCTGACTGAGAGATGCCAGGCTGAGAGATGCCCACCAAAAGACGGCAGCAGTGGAACCAAGAGGCACATGACAGTGATGGGCTTTCCAGCCCAAGGAGCGAGAAAGCTGAGTGCCCTTGGGCAGGAGGCTTGCTGGCAGAGTGGGATGCACTTATGTGTACCTATCCGCAGAGCTCGGAGAACTTCGTAACACTTGCCCCAGCAGGGCAGAGGCCAGGGGCCAGAGAGGTGAGCACAGGGGAGACTGTCCTGATGGAAGAACTGTATCCTGAGGGTGTTCCTCAACCTGAATTGTAAACTGTTCCTTCCCTAATAAGTCCCATAATCTTGAGTATTGTCTCTGAGTTCTGTGTGACCATTGCAATGAATTATCGAACCCAGCAGAGAATTAGTGAGTGCCATGGGAGGGATATCTGCTGTCAGAATAATGAGTGCTGTGGGAGGGATGGTTGGTGTCAGAATTGGTAAAGAGCTTTGGAGAGTGGTGGCATGTTTGGCCCCATAGGAATAAGCCTTAGGCTGCTGGTGGTGATTCTGTGTCCCCCTTTGTTAGGTTAGAGAAGGCTGGATGTCACCTCCATATCCTTTTTGTACCATGAGACCTAAAGAACTAGATGGTGCCCAGCCACCATTGTCAACCACCAGAAAAGGGATCAATGCAGGAGATCCTGGAGAGACAGGGAGAACAATGTGCAACAAAACTCAAAATCATAAAAAAAGGCCAGGCTTACTAGTCTGATAGAGACTGGTGAAACCCCTGAGACTATGGCCCCTAGTCACCCTTTAGGTCTGGAATTGAACTCACTCTCTTAACTTCCAGCCAAACAACAGACAGGCATATAAGGAGAACATTTACACCAGGTAGGTACACTCCTTGGAACAATCAACCATGGGAGATCAGAAGGGTAGTATTTGCACAGGGAGATAGCTAGAGGGCAGGAATGATAGGAAAGGAGGACGCAGGGAAAAGGTAACAACAGGGAAGAAGTGGGAAGAGAGCTGTTACATTATGGGGATTGCAGTCAATGTCATGAAACTAAATGTGTACAACTACTGAAAGGAAAATGAATTTGCTCCGTAAACTTTCACCCAAATCACAATTTTATATATATATATATATATATATATAAAATGTGCATGTATGTACATGTGTGTAGGAGCTGCAAATTCCAACTCATTCAACATCTGCAGATATAATCCCATTTGGGAAAGGGTTTTCTTTGTTATGTTAATGAGGCCACATCAATGTAGGGTGTGTTTTAAGCCAATCCCTTGCCCCTCCCTGAGGCTGTAATCTTTTCTTTTCCCCCTATTTATGATTTGGGTGAAAATTAACAGAGCAAATTCATTTTCCATACAGCAGTTCACACACACTTTGTCTCATGACATTAACTACAATTTACCACAATGCAACAACTCCCCTCCCACTTCCTCCCCAATAGTGACCTCTTCCCTGTATCCTTCCCTCTATGCACTCCTGCCCCCTGAGCTGTCTCCCTGTGCATACACAGCCCTTCTATTCTCCCATGATTGTTCTCTCCAAGGAGTGTATCTACCTAGTATTAATGTTCACCTCATATGCTTGTCTTTTGTTTGGCTGGAAGCCACAGAAATGGGTTCAATTCCTGACCTGAAGGGCAGCTAGGGGCCATAGTCTCAGTGGTTCCACCAGGCTCTAAGAGATCAGCAAACCTGGTCCCCTGCTCCCCCTTTTTTTTTTCCAAATGATTTTGAGTTTTGTTCCACATTGTTCTCCCATTCTACCCAGGATCTTCTACATAGATCTACCCCTGACAGTGGTAGCTGGGCACCATCTAGTTCTTCTGATCTCATAGTTGTATAATTAAGCCAATCACTTTTGAGATATAAAAGGAGAGGACTAGCACTGTGCAGTGGAAGACCAATGCCATGTGGAGATCTCCAGAGAACAAGAGAAGGTGAAAGAGACAGAGAGCCTTCCTCTAGAACTCTGACCCCTAGCCTCCTAAACCATGAGAAAATAAATTTCTGTTCATCGAAGCCACCCACTTGTAGTATATTTGTTATAGCAGTACTATATAACAAAGATACTAAGTTACATCTCTTTTAAAAACCTACGCAGATATGTAGAGAAATGGATATGGGCCAGCATTAAATCCCACCTGAGAGCAAGAAGGTTGCAGCCACAAAATCACAGGTCCTCCAAAGGCATTCAGAACGGACCGAAACCATGTTGAAGTTTCCAACCCCAGGACTGTGACTCGGGCCCACAGGTGTGTGTGAGTGGATGTGCCCTCCCCTCACCCACACTGCTCACCAGCACCCAGCCTGTGGCTTCACTGAGCCCCCACCCTCGGTTACAAGGACTGAGGAAGCACCAGTTCTCTGGGGTGGTCTCCATCAACCCAAGTCCACCCCATCTAGGGGCGAGTCAGATCTAGGGCAGCCATTTGTGCAATAAAGGGTAAAGTCAGCAGGTCTAGGTTGTCCACATCTTGCACATTGCAAAGAAAGGTCTGGCCCTTTCCCAGTTTTGGGGAGACAGCCCCTAAACCTGTGGAATGTCCTGCCTGACCAGTGTCCATGTCTAGCTGGGGGCCTTGGGCCCTGGACCAGAGAGTCTATGCTAACAGTGTGATTCCAGGGTGGGGTTGGGGCAGGGGACACACTTGGGCCATGTGGCATCAGTTTGACCTCTGGAAGGGCTGACGACTAAGGTCAGTCCCACGGGCCATCAGCTGACCCACAATAAAATCCCCGGACGCCAGTGCTGCACTGAGGATCCCCGGCTGGCAATGCTTTGTACATGTTGCGTGTTGCCCCCCATCACGGCTGGGGGAAGTAAGCACTGTCCACGATTGCACCGCAAGAGGACAACTGGGCGCTCGTGCCTAGTCTCTCTCAGCTCCACTCCTTGGGCCTCTTCCATTGCTGATTTTAACCTGTATCCTTCTGCTGTAATAATCCATAGCCATAGCACAAGAGCTTGGCTGAGTTCTGTGAGCCCTTCTAGGCAATTACTGAGCACGAGGCCGGTCTTGGGGACCCCTTGACAATACCCTCACTGTGCTCCTGCAGGGTCAACACCGCCATCTCCACACACAGGTGAAGGCACAGCCTGCTCCAGGTCGTTACACCAGGATTTCTCTTCCAGGGAGCCATCCCGGGCAGGGAAGGTCCCACTGCCAGACTTTCCTCTGACCTGCAGATGGCCTGGCCAGGCTAGGTTTACACTGACTCACAATCATCCTTTACCATCGTCCCACCAAGCACCGAGGCCCTACCCACAGAGCTGACCAGGATGCCAGGTGCGTGGCTCCAATGGCCGGCAGCCCCTGCAGTCTGAGGACCCACCCCCAGGACTCAGCTGTGTCCCTTTGGGGATGAAGACAACACCCACTCTAAAGAACTGTGCAGAATGTTTTTCTGTGACTGTGTATTATAGCCAATATCTATTTTTCTTTCAATGCAACTGTTTATGACCAAAACCCTGGTTAAAAGAGCACTAAAATGCTCGCAAAAGGGAACATGTGGTTGTACAAGGGCAACCGTGTGCCACAGCCTCTGCAGGACAGCCCAGCCTGCACCCAGGGAGCTCTGCGAGGGCAGGGGCTTCAATGGAACCTGGCCAGCACTTAACACATGGACGTAAGGGATGTGTGGGCAGCTGTGTCCATTTTTGAGATGTACTAAGTTCACTGTCCTGTGAAAGGGAAAGTCCCTGCTTACCACATGCAACAGGATGACCCCAGACCCCCATGGGAGCCCCTCGGGCTGCAGGGATGCTCCATTTTTAGCTGCCCACCACCAGCCAGAGGCCAAGCCCCTCCACACACCTGGATCCACCCAGCTGTGCCTCTGTGCAACTGGGCTGCCCTCCTGCAGCACCCCAATCCAGTCAGGGCAGGAAGAGACTGGCTCACGACTTGGGCATGGCCTCCTCCAAAACCCATCAGGTGAGGGGAGAATGGTCCCCACAAGCCTCAGCGCTGACACAGAAGGAAACACCCCGAGTGTTCCTGTGCACCTTGGAGTCCCTGGGCCCCCCGGACGCCTGCCAGAAGGACTCACGAGGGATGAATGAACAGAGAAGGGTCCCTCAAATCACAGTCAAGGGCTTTCTGCTCTCTTCAAGAAACCAGCAAAAAGTCTTTCCAAAACCACGACTCAATGCTTCCTGTGTTTCCCTGGTCTAACAACCTGGTAATTCTGCAAACCAGGAAGGAAGAGCCTGGGTTCGGCACAAGTGATTCTCAGCAAACGATTCTGGCTGTGAGAGCTGGCCGCTCGCCAGGCATTCAGCCCATCTGCTACCCTGACTCCAAGCCTGCTCCGCCTGCTAAGTGCCCTCTGTGGGTTTGGGCCCACCTCCTCCCTCCAACTGCACAGAGGAACCAACTGGGCTTTCGTCCTGACAGCCAGTGAGCACGGGATAAACGGCCTTTTTAAGAAGAACGAGACTCTAGAATCAAGCTCAAATTCCACTAAAAAATCTCACCTAAGAAAAGCACAGCAAAGAAACAATGCAGACAGGCAGGGAGGTGGATCTGGCAAAGACGGGTCGGGGGCACTCTGAAGAGAGTGCAGAGTTGGCTGCAGGGGTGTGGCTGAGGGGCGCTGCTCTAGGCCAGGCGCACAGTGGCCCAAGTCCCACTGTCACTGCTGACTGTGTGGTCAACATCAGAATGACTCAGATTCCCAAAGTGTGGGAACAGACCCACTCGTCACCTTCCCAGCTCTCCATCCTTGTCAACAGCCACTCATGCCACTCTCTCTCACAGCCCCAGCCACCCAGAGCTGAGTCAGAGGTCACACATTAGAAGGACACCCTCCTTCAGACTGCCAGGCTGGCAAATGCCAGCCCCTGTGGGTTTGTTAATTCCCTGGAATGACTCGCAGAACTTACAGAGAGTGCACCACACCCGAGGAGCCCCTGGATGGTGCAGAAGTTCAGGCGCGGAACTGCTGGCTGAAAGACTGGCCGTCTGAACCCGCCCAGAGGTGCCTCAGAAGACAGGCCTGGAGACTTGCTTCCAAAGGGTCACAACCTTGGAAACCCTGTGGCAGCTCTGCTCTGCACCCATGACGTCACCATGAGTTGAAATTGACTCAATGGCAACCACCACCACCAATAAAACAATACCATACTTACTCCAGATTTACTGTAGTAAGCCGAAAAGGATACAAATGAAGAGATGCATTGGGTGATGTCTGGGAGGAGTCACAGCGCAGAGCTTCCGCGTCCCAAGGAGGGACGCAACGCCCTCTCCCATGCATGGGCACCGACCGTGAAGCTCCAGGAGTCGCCCTGTTCAGGGCACTATCAGCCTTACCATGTTGCCATGATAGATTACATCAGCCCTCATGAGGCTTAGTCAGTAGGTGGTCAGCCCCCATTCATTAGGCTCAGATGTTGGTCTGGCTCAGAAGAACCAAGTACAAGGGCCAAGGGCTCTCTGCACGGTGAACCAGACCTCTCAGCCGTGGGAAGGCCTGTCTCCCTAGTCCTCAGCCCCCATCTCAGAGGCCAACCCAGTTGGGGAAGAAGCTGGCTAGAGGTGGGGTAGACCCCGTGATCACTTACTTATCTCAGCCAGGTCAGGGGCTGGGACAGGGAGTGGGACAGATGGCAGGGTTACTAGGGAGTGGTTGAGGCTAGAGAAGTGTTATCCCCCATCCCACCCCCTGCCCTTTCCAGGACACCTTCTTCTGTGCCCCAGAAGCCTCTGGAACACCAGCCTCATCTCCCCCGAGGGCTAACAGGCATCACAGACTGTCTGCATCTGCCACCACTTGCTCCCATAACTGTGTCAACCTCCTTCCAGTGTTGGCATTAAGAAGAGCTGGTATGCCCAGAGCCTCAAACAGAGACTTACACACCAATGTGCATGGCAGCACTGTTCACAATAGCCCAGACGGAAACAACCCAAACGCCCAGGTGAACGGGCAGGCAAAATGTGGCACAAACATACACTGGAACACTATGCAATAAGAGAAATGAAATCTTGATTAAATTTCAGTATTTAAAAAGGATAACCTTGAAGACATTCCATAAAAAAACAACCAAACAACAACAACAAAAAAAACAACCAAACTCACTGCTGTTGAGTCGGACCCAACTCATAACAACCCCTCCTTGGGTTTCCGAGGCAGTATCACTACAGAAGTAGATCGCCCAACCTTCCTTCTGAGGAGTGGCTGGTGGGTTTGAACCTCCAGCCACCTGGTTAGCAGTCAAATGCCTTAGGCACTATGCCACCAGAGCTCCTTTGAAGACATTACGTTGAGTAAATCAATCGCAGAAGGGCAAATATCATACGACCTCATGAGAAAATGATGGGGCAGAGGCATCTGATCTCCTCTAACACTTCACACGTTCAATCCACCAGCCTCTCCTCAGAAGGAAGGGTGGGCAGTCTATTTCCGTAGAGAGAGAGAGGGAGCAGCTGCTGAGGCTGCTTAGGTCCAACCAGACACCTCACGGGTTTGGTTCCTTGGTTTGGAGGCTTAGGATCACGGTTTCATGCAACATCCCGGTTAGTCGTCCTAATGGGGTGTTTAGTGCTTCTGTTCTACCTGATAGTTCACTGTGTAGTGCCCGTGGTCTTAAAAGCTTGCAAATTGGATTCTATTCACCTGGAGCAACGGAGGGGAGGAAGAAGGAGAGTCAGGAAGAGGAGGGAATGGAATGTGTGGCTAATTGCTTCCATGAATGAGACCAGAAGAACCGGATGCTGCCTGGGAACCACTACTGAAGATTCTGATCAAAGATTCTACAGAAGAATCTAGGTCAAAAGGAGAAAAACAGAGAACAGAATTTCAAATACTCATAGAATCCAGGCTTTCTAGAGCCATGGAGGCTGGATATATCCCTGAAACGACTGCCCTGAGATCATCTTTAAACCATAATCCAAAAACATCCCCCAAAGTCTTCTTAAAACCAAGCAACAATTTAGCTTCACTAGCAAAGAAGGTCTGCTCTGAGCACTGTGATGAAATGAGCTCCGTATGTGGCGTTTTGCCTTGGTTCTTTGGAAAACTAGCCTTCCGAAGTTACCTTTGCCCTAGTTTTCCACCCTAGAGGGTTTATTACTTTTGTCCAGATTGACTGACATTTCCTAGATAAGTTATAAGGAGCTCTGGTGGTACAGTGCCTAAGGCATCTGACTGCTAACCAGAAGGCTGGAGGTTCAAACCCACCAGCCACTTCACGCAAGGAAGACGGGGCAACCTCACTTCTGTAAAGATTTACTGCCTCAGAAACCCAATGGAAGTTGTATACAACTTGTAGTTTGATACTTTTTGTCTGGGCCTGTGCCGCAGTCTGTCTAGTGATTGGTATGCACCTTGCAGGGACTGGTCAACATACTATGCAAATGAAGGGATTATGGACTATGCAAATAAAGCGACTATAGCCTACTATGCAAATGAAGTATCTGTGGCCTACTAAGAGGGGATTGGTCAGTTTGTGTCCTTTCCCCGATGGGCGGGACCATGCCTTGAAATTGATGAGGGGGTGTCTATATATGCAGCCAATTCCAGAGGTTTCAGGGCCAAAAAGCAGCAGGAAGAGACGCAGTAGCAGAGACAGTGGAAACTTCCTAAACTTGCTAAAAGAGCTGAACACCAGTTCAGCTGTAACATGGAAGACCCTGGGAGGCCCAGAAGGCTGTGACAGAGATGGCAGTGACAGGCACAGAGGGGCCCTGCAGCACAGAGAGTAGTGAAAGATGGCAGGGCCAAGAGAAGGCCTGTCCTAGGGGCAGGCAGAAGGAGCCTTGCAGGGCCAAGAGCTGAGAGAGCTGTCCGGCCCTGCAGGGAGACTTTGCTTTCATGCTTCCTAATCCTGACCCCAATGTAGCCTGTGACTTCCTTAATGAATCACTTAACTGTGAGTAAGTATGATCTGGGAGTTCCGTGTGGCCTTTACAATGGATTATTGAACCCAGAAGAGAAGTCGAGAGCACCATAGGAGGGACAACTAGTGTTAGAAATGGTAAAAAGGTTGGAGGCTGGAGGTCTGTCCGTCTGACTTCTGTCTCATGGGAACTGGCTTTGGGCTGATCCCTCTGAAGTTAGACAGCTCCTGACAGTACTGTAACTACTTCCATTTCACAATCATTATATCCTTTTAGGGAGCTCTGGTGGCATAGTGCCTAAGGCACTTGACTGCTAACCAGAAGGTTGGTGGTTCAAACCTACCAGCCACTCCTCGAAAGGAAGGTTGGGCAATCTACTTCCATAGTGATATCACCTCGGAAACACACGGGGGGGGGGTCGCTATGAGTCGGGTCCAAGTTGACAGCACATAACAACAACAACATATTCTTTTAAGATCTTTCTATACGAAGGAAATTCTCTTTGTTGATTACCAGGGGTGGGAGGGGAGGGGAGGGAAGGCTGTTAGATAGATAGAGATAAGTATTGATTTGGGGAAGAGAAGGGCAATGTACCAAATGTGAGTGACCAATATGGCACCATTGAGGATGAGAAAGACATAGAAACGTACATGAGAGGTACAGACAACAAATATGAACCCTTTTGCACATACAGTACTGCGTTGTCAGTGAAGGCAAACATGGGTATATGGATGGAGAGATGGGTAGACAGGCTAAACAATTAAGTATGGTCTGTGAAATGAGGAGTGTATCCAAGAACATATATAGGGTTGGCAGACAATGGTCCTATAAGTTTAGGTGAATGATCAGAATTCCCAGGTGTATAGTACAGCTGACAAGGGGCAAGGTTGTGGTCACTGCTTGGTCATAGCCAGCTACCCACAGGGACCCAGTGGGTGAACCTGCAGGCTTGGGACCATAGTCGCAGGAGACATCAAGCTCAATTGGCATAACATACTATACAAAGCATTGTTCCACCTCCTACTTTGGTGAGTAGCGACGGGGATCTTAAAAGCCAGCAAGCTGCCATCTAGATGCAACGATGGGTCTCTCCTCATCCAGAGCAAAGAAGAATGAAGAAAACCAAAATTCATGGAAACAATTAGTCCTAGAGATTGGTACACCATCCGATCTGCAGCCTATACAACTATGAGACCAGAAGAACTAGATGGTGCCCAGCTACCACTGTCATCCACTTGGAAAGGGGTCTATGTAGGAGATCCTTGATAGAGAGGGAGAACAGTGTGGAACAAAACTCAAAATCATTTGGAGGGCAAGAGAAAAAAAAAGGTCAGGGTGACCAGGTTTGCTGGTCTGATAGAGCCTGGTGGAACCACTGAGACTATGGCCCCTAGCTGCCCTTCAGGTCTGGAATTGAACTCACACCTGTGGTTTCTAGCCAAACAAAATATAGGCATATGAGTTGAACATTTACCTCAAGTAGATATACTCCTTGGAGAGAACAATCATGGGAGAAAGAAGGGCTGCTTATGCACAGGGAGACAGCTCAGGGGGCAGGAGTGTATGGAGGGATGGACACAGGGAAGAGGTAACTGCAGGGAGGAAGTGGGAGGGGAGCTGTTGCAGTGTGGTAAACTGTGGTCAATGACATGAGACAAAGTATATGTGAACTGCTGTATGGAAAGTGAATTTGCTCTGTAAATCTTCACCCAAATCACAATTAAAAAAAAAAAAAAAAAGTTCTTTCTATACGGGGTCAAACTGACAACAGCAACCAGAAAGACTGGAGAGGAACCTCAGGGGGCAGTGAGCTTATGTTAACGGGGAGGAATGACTCAGAAAACGAGGGTGAGGATGGTTAGGCAACTCGAAGAATGTCATCAACGTCACTGAATCATCTGTGCAGACACTGCTGCACTGGTATATGTTGTGTGTATGTTCTCAACAACAAAAATAGTAAACTAAATTATTTTTCAAAAAAGGGACTGTTTGCCCTCCTCCTCCTCACAACTCCCAGCCTCTCATGCCTGCTATCCTGTGTTAGTCACCCTAGTGCTGCTCTAACAGAAGATACCACAGATGGGTGGTTTGAACAAACAGATTTATTCTATTACAGCTTTGGATGCTAGAAGTCTGAGTTCAAAGTGCCAGGCTCTAGGGGCTGTGTGAAAGCCCCTTGACCGTGGGCTTCAGCTCTGCCTCTTGTTTCTGGCCCACTGAAGCTGGAGGCATCTCTTCATTCAGGCAGCTGCTGGCTGCTAAGGCTGACAGACCCAAGGTTGACAAGTGAAATGGCACAATCTCAAAATTATCAAACCACACAGGAGGCTACTAATTCAAGTCCATTAGCAGTCCCAAGATTGGCAGACAACGTGGCAGGCTACTGAACAACTAGGCTACCGGCAGGATGCAAGCATGCCAAAAGCCACAGACTATTTCCAGAGCTTCTCCTTATGCACCGGAAGCAGACCACATCTCTAGAACAGTTACTCAGCTGCTGGCAGCAGACTCCACCATGGAGTTGATTATCAACCTCACCACGGGGAATGACTCCATCTAGCTGCCCAGCCACTCCAAACCAGACCCAGACAAGCTGACACACAACCTTAACCACCGCGTGTCCCCTCGTCTGGCCACTTGGCTTGGCCTCTTGGTTACCTGGGCCCAAGACTCCTTGTGTCCTGCTGCATGACCAGCAGTCCCCAAGGGCTGGAGGGCCTATGGTGGTGACTCCTACCCTCAGGTCACCCAGCAATATGGTCTCATCCGGACAATTTCCACCCCCACACCGTAAGTGAAACCCCACCCCTGGTCAGCAGGGTGCACCCGGCAGTTCTCAACAAGCTTGTATGCATGCACAAACACACACACACACACACACAGGGTGCATTTTGTAGGGTTAACACACAAGCAACATTCCACTGGCTGTGTAATGGTCCCTTCTGGCCAACCCAGCCTGGCCAACTGCTGGCTAGCTCTCCCCCATTGTCCACTTCTCAGCTGGGTTGGCATTTCAGTCCTGCCAAGTTCTCATACCATGCTGGGACCTACAGTGCCATGGGAGACCCCTGTGCATATGCACCATGGGTGGCCTAAGGGTATTCCTAGGGCAGAGATCCCAAAGGGGAACCAATGGATCAGGGGGTGACACTCTTAGACTCTATCCGCCATGTAGGGGTGCCATCTCCTTCAGGTGCAGCAATAGCACTGCTAACCTGCCCCAAGAGGGCAGCTTTCATTTGCATCCTCTGATGGCTGAGTGTCTCCCAATATTTGACCAACTGCATGCCCTTGTCCATGAAGGACCAATTCTGCTACTGCATTCTGGGCCTTATTGATCTGCAGCATTTTTTACATGATGTGGGCAGGAACCCCCATCTCTTCCATAAGCTGCAAATGATCTCTTCCAGTTAGTTCCCTGGCTTTTAGCTTGACCTGTGGCATTGCCTGCCAGACATTAGTCTGTTAGCTTACAGTGAATTACCCCATCTTTACCATGTAGCATCTGCCTCTCGTGTCTTGCTTAAGAAGCCTTTGCTGCCCCTGAGTAAGACCCGTTTCTCTTGACTTCCTTTTATGTCTGTGTTGGTCTGTCTTGGCAGGGTATGAGATAGAATCCATCCCTATTTCCCAAGTGGATAGTCAATTGTCCCCAAGTGGCCTGGGAACTGTTCAATCTTCCCACTTTAGCCACACAGTGGACTCTCAGTTACACAGTCCCCTTAGGGGCCCCACACACATCACCAGGCCTCTGACACGTGGCTGAGCTACTCTTCTCCTTCTGGAATCTGGAGAAAAGTCTCCCTCACGGCAGTTCACAGAACCTTTTAAAACTCTGAATGGATCATGTCATGTCCCACTTGACACTCTTGGGGGGGGCCACTGCTCTGAGGCTAGCACGTATGTATAGTGCCCCAGGCATCACATGGCCTCACGTCCAGGAAACAACGCAGCATCCTGGCTGGGAGCACTGTAGTGTCCACACACCAGGACAGCGTGCAGCAGCATGAAGCCTCACAGCCCCATGGAGAGCGGGAGAGGATGCACCATGGAAGAACACACCGCCCAGCCCCAACACAGGGGTCCCTCATAGGGACAGGTGTCAGAACAGGGGCCACCAATCTGAGGTATGACTGGGGGGACACAGGGAGACATGTGGGTGCCAGCCACACCTGGACGTAGAAGTTGTTTGCCCAGTTGGGTTTTCGTAAAGTGTACGGAGCTACACCCTTAATGAAAGGGGCTCTGGTGGTGCAGTTGTTAAGGCATTTGGCTGCTAAACAAAAGATCAGTGGTTCGAAGCCACCAGCTGCTCTGTGGGAGAAAGATGAGGCACTCTGCTTCTGTAAAGATTTATGCCTTGGGAACCCAATGGGGGTCGCTATGAATTAGAACCCACTTGATGGCAGTGAGTTTTTGGACACCCTTAGGTAACCCAAGACGGGGTCACTATGAGTCGGGTCTGACTCGACGGCACATAACAACAACAACAAATGAAGGCCCTAGGAGCTTCGGTGGTATGGTGCCTAAAATATCTGACTGCTAACCAGAAGGTCGGTGGTTCATACCCACCGGCCATTCCACAGAAGGAAGACTGGGAAATCTAGTTCTGTAAATCCAAAGAGGATCACTATGAGTTGGAATTGACTTGCTGGTAGTGAGTTTGGTTTGGTTTTGGTTTTAATGGAGGCCCTGGGTGGCGAAAACGGCTAAGGGCCCAACTACTAGCTGAAAGGTTGGTGGTTCGATGCAACCAGAGGCTGCTCAGAAGACAGGCCTGGAGATCTGCTTCTGGAAGGTGACAGCCTTGGAGACCCACGGAGCATTTGCTCTGCACATGTGGGGTGGGAAGGAGAACCAGAAGAAGAGACAGGCAGCAAGAAAAGGCGGGATGAGAGCGGGCGCAGCCCTGGCCTGCGGGCCACGGGGTTCTCTCCAGTTCTCACAACAGTGCCCCAATCCAGCCAGAGCCCCTGAGACCATCCGAGTCCCTGACCCCACCAGAGCCCAGAGCAGGAGAGGCCCTGCGGCCTCCCTTCTCAACCAAAGCACCGTCCTTCTTCAACTGAAAAAGCAAACAGTAGCATCTGGCAGCAGGGAACAAGCAGGATGTACATGTGGAGACGGGGAGGTATTTTCCTCTAGCACACAGAGCCAAGGGCACCTAGCTGCTGGGAACGCGGGGCTCCAAGTTCATGTCACCTTGGTCTCCTTCAAGGTCTGCCTACTCTAAGGCTCTGCACAGTCCCACAGCCCTCGAATATGCTGCCCTATTTAATTACACCACGTAGTTTACACATTTTGAGAATACATCCCAAGGCTCGTCAGCCTGCCTGCCAGCTTTCAGCAAGCCTCAGTGAACACGTGCCAACTCAGCCAGACCAAGACCCCGCCATCGAATCCCTGCCCACAGCCTTACCCTGAGGCCTCCTCCCAGAGAAGGCTATGGAAGTCCCCGGGGTGGAACTGCTCTTTCACACACGTGTATTCCTGGTGGCTGCCAGCACAGAAGGCAAACATATATGGGAACACTGTGTCGCTGTCCGGGGCCTTGGCTGAGAAATCCCCGACGTCTGTACATAGTCCAGGCAGCAGACCTTCTACTGCAATACCCTGCCTTCCCCTCTCTTCACGTCTGAGAGTCAAACCATTAAACCGCTCTGTCCTACGGTGTTGCCACAGTGATGTAGCTCCTGCATCTTTCAAGATGCTTCAGGAGCACTGGCTAAGTCTCACAGCACAGTGTCAGCTCCAAAGAAGCACCCTAAGAAAGCAGCAGAGAGGCAGTACACAAAGCCCCCGACAGGGCTCAGCCCCACAGCACTCACAGCAGCCCACGTGGCAGTGAGCAAGGAGGGGTGCTGCCACCAACCCTCGGGAGCAGGAGTGAGCAAGCACGCCAAGTCCAGAAGACCTGCGGGACAACCATCCAAAAGTCAGCAGGGCCTGGGAGAACGGCTACTCAGAGCTGGAGGGTGGCCTTGTTAATTTCAAGCATGCTTACGTTATTTTTGTAACCACGAAAGAAAGCAGAGAAATAGAAACAATAGAAGTGGTAGTAAAAACCTTAAGTGACAGCTCCATTGTTCTGGGACAACCTTACTTTCACAAAGCCCACTGTCACTCCAGGGTTGTGGGGGTCAGGGCCAACTAACACCAGACTGTGTGTGTGACCTCACACGGTGACTGACACATTATTAAAGAACAAATCCCAGCCCTCTCACATTGGGAGTATCACTGACCAGCATGGCTGTGTAGGTCCTTGGCCCCTTCCTCCATTCCAACATTTCTAGAAGCTCCCGGCCTCCTTGAACTGTACTATTTCTCTCCGTACCAGCTCTGGGATCCCTACAAGGCAGATGTTCTCAGAAGCAGTGCCACTGGGCAGGCGCTGGGAGTGCCAGGGAGAGCAGGCACCAGGTCTGCCCTCAGAGAGCTCACCATCTAGTGTAGAAGCCAGGCCCGGGAACCAGTCCCCACACATTATAAAAGATTATGCTGTAAAAGGTGATCAAAATAACAGCCTACAATACAAGCCCGAAGGAAACATGAAGCAGCAAAAACCTGCTCAGGGGGCCGTGCAGACCCTGGGTCGAGCAGGCTAGAGCTCGGCTGGAGGGGCCTTTGATCTGCAAACAGGCCAGTAACACACAGAACTAGGGGGCCCACGCTGCTAAGGCAGTCAGATCAGAGGCCTGGGGAGTACTGGCGTCACTGAGCCCAGCCCCACCCCAACGCCGGAGCACTGGGGACATGAGAACAGAGACTCCCCCTGGCTGTCCTTCCTAGGCCTATTTTGCCCCTGCCCAGCTGCCTCAACCCACCTGATGTAGCAAGATGCCCAGGAGACAGGTCCAGGAGGACAGAGGCCCTGGGAACTGGTCCCAGCAGGAATGACCTTGGGAAAACTGTTTGTTCCCTCAGCTTGATTTTTCTCCACTGTGAACCGGTCTGGTCAGGCCAGTGAATACTCTCCCCTTAACAGGCTGCCCAGAGGGTTAATAAGCAAGTGCAAGAAAACACTTCCAAGGTGCTACCCAGCTCTGGGTCGTCTTTTAGCTACTGATCACAACTGCCCCAAGGAAGAGGGCTCTGAGCCCAGACAGCAGCGGGCTGCAGCAGTCAGCTGGTTGGGAGCAGAGCACAGCCTGGCCTTGCTAAGCAGGTGACATGCTCCCTATCCCATGCCCCTGGAAGGGGGTCTGAGGGTTAGGGACTCCCTCAAAAGCAGTGTCCAAACCAAGTGGCCCAGTCCGAAGGACAGGAGAGGCCTGGGACCAGGAAGAGTGTCAGCAACAGGCCCTTAGTGCCCACTCTCCGGGAAGAAAAGAGCATATAGCAGGAGCTGCAGCCAGAGCTGGGGGTGAGGGTGGGTGCTGGACGCCCCAAGCTGCCCTGTTCAGGGTAGGAGGGTGTTCAGAAGATCTGAGACACCCCAGGAAGGCCGCCTGCTGGCATAGGATGACCCAGCACTTGCCGTCCTACTTTGACAGACAGGCTGTGACAGGCCTCCAAAGCTGTCCCCGATGCTGGCCCCAGGCCACAGCCCGCCCACCCTGCAGTGACCACGCAGTTCCCAGCCCCGCTGGTGTGAGTTTTCCCGCAGCATGTAGACCCTGCCTGCCAGTAGCCCCCACACTCCGTCCAGGCGGGGCTCATCGGAAACGCCTTGTCAAAAAGAGAGGGGTGTTTCCGTGGGTCTGGGTCGGTCTGGTCTCCACAGACCCGACAGAGTTCCGGGCCTGACCGCTTGATTTCCATGCAGTTCCTCGGGAAGCGGAGACTGATCGGCCCCAGTCTGCCCAGGTCCCCAGAGCCCCGCGCCTTCGAACCCGGGCCGGCTCCTCCAGAAGCGGAGTCAGCCGGCCCAGGCCGCTCGCAGCTTACTCACCGCCGCCGCCTGCGCCGCCGCCGCCGACTTCCGGGTACCGTGTCCGCGCGCCACCACCACCGCCCTGGCCCCGCCCCGCCTGCCGCCGGCGCGCTCGCCATTGGACTACGCAGCGAGGGGCGGGGGGAAGCGCCGCGACCCTGTGCCTCGTTGGCTGCGCTCGCTGAGGGGCTGCAGCCCTCCCGGTGCCCGCCCTCAGGGCTGCACCAAGCTTTGGGACTGAGCAAGCTTCCCGGCTCCTCGGGACTCTGGCAGGTGCCCGGGGGTCCATCATCCGCACTGGCAGCCACTTGCAGCCGCCTGCAGCTGGCCCCCAGCCCTTGCCCTCGTGGGAACCTCTGGAGCTGCAGCCCAAACTGCAAGGCCCCCAGCGGTCACCTGCCGGGCCAGCTAGCCCTCCACAAACCTGCTATATGGAAGCTCACTTTCCCTATCTTGGTTAGGCTGGGTCGTGCACAGCTCCTCCTGTCTGCCCACAGTCGGTCCCTGGACCTGGCCGTCCTCTCTTCTGAATATGCCTCCCTTTGCTTTTTAACCCTCAGTTCATCTCAGTCTCTGCCTCTCTGGGCTCTGGCTCCCTCCACACTCCAGTCCCGAGGGCCATGCTTGCCTTAGGACACACCTCAGTCCCTGGACAGGCACTCCAGCCCCACCCCTCCCGCCTCAGGGTCCTCTGCAGTCCCAGGCCCAAAGATGAAGGGCTAGCCCAGCCTGAGCTGTGCTGGGGGAGCAGATGGGCCAGTGGCGAGGAGGGGGCCTGGAGGGAGCACAGCAGGAGGTAGGCACTGACTGGGACCCTCCTAACAGGACAGAAGCCTTATCTGGGCTCCCCACCCCCCACTGGCCTCTAGCTGTGCCTATGGCCTAAACTCAAGGACAGTGGAGACAGAGGCCCAGAGTTTGCCCCAAAGTGGGCACTCAAGAAATGATACCTGGTGTGTTGTTGCCAAGGATGACAATTACAGTATGCATGACAATAATGTGCCACCAGAGCTCCTATAACAATAATGTGCTATACACTCTAGACCTAATGCCTTGACCCATTGCTATCATTCTTCTTGTTTTACAAATACCAACACTGTGGCTCACCTGAGGGCCAGAACGCTAAAGTCACTTGCTCAATGTCAAAAATGGTGGTGAGTGGCAGCAACTGGATTAGCTCCACAGCCTTACTGTTTTGGTTGAAGACCTCCCCGCCCTGACCAGCCAGGCCATATGCCTGTAACCACAGCAGTGCAGCCTCTGTCTGGACCACACCAATGAACCAATCAATGAGAGGCATGCCTCACCCCCCTGGGGAGGCAATGGGACAAGAGGTACCTTGAGCCTCAGAACAATCTGGGCCCACATCCTCTGGCCCTGTTAGGTCTGGATCTCACTGGCCTGCTCCAGGTGCCTGCCCACATCACCTGTATATCGCCTGTAACTCTGTGGGCAGCAGCGTGGTACCTGCATGAGCTAGGACTCCTGTTTTGCCTGGGTCAGCAACATGGCAGTGTGTGTGAGGATCTGGTTCTGCCCCAGAGTCAACCCTTTCCCTACCTCGTTTATGGGTCCTACCATGCTCACCCTGAGCTCAGAGAGAGGAAGGGCCTGGCTGGTAACCAACAAAGGCAAGATCCGAACCCAGACCTGCCCAATATCCATAGGTCTGTTCTGCCCCAACTCTTGCACCATCTTGGGTCCATCTGTATTTCTCCTGGAACCCAGTAAAAGATCTTTACAGACAAGGAGACCAAGGACTCCAGATGTCCTGCAGGTAGCAGACGCAGTCGGATGCACTGTTCTCCCTCTCTGCCATCTAGCAGGATGACCATGTGCTAGAGCATGGAGCCGGCAGTCGCAGAGCCATATGCCTTAGAGAAGTGAGGCATGGGCTGGCCAAGCCATCATGAGCAGCAATTGCCCCTTGCCTTTGGGGGATGTGCGGTCCTGTATTTGTCAAATAGAAGTTCAAATCCTACTCTGCCACAAACAGCCATATGGCCTTAGGCAAGCCCCCACTGCCCATGCACCCCCCATCTAGGCAGGAGCGAGGTCAGAGACCTTCAGATATTCACCCTGACTCTGCACCACCAATTTGAGACTGGGTAATATTTGGTGCCAAGGGGCAGATGAGGCCAGGTGAGCTGGATCTGCATATGGTGGGCATCTGGGCCCTTGGGCTGGAAGAGGCTCACTGTCATCCAGCCTGTCATTGCACATCCTGTGACCACCCTCTTGATCTCTGCACATCTTGGAGTGTTGGAAAGTTCTTTCTGACATCCAGCTGAAAAAAATTTCCCCCTGTGGCTTTTCCTGTAGGGCTCTCTCTACAGAGCTGCCAGCAGCTGGGTGAAGAGGGTTGAGAAAAAAGGACAAGACTGAGCTACTGTGTCTGTGGCAGCCGGTGAGTGGTGGAGGCCATGCCCCCTGGTCTCTGGCTGGTCTGGCCCTGCACCATGTGGCCCTGAGTACTATCCACACTGGCTGCCTACTCTGATGCTCTGTGTGTAGCTGGTAACCCGGGATCTGGAACCTCACTCAGAGTGTAGGGTGCCCAGGGAATCCCCTAGCATCCTCAGTTGGGTTGCTTTTGGTGGACAACTTTCTACTTCACTCTCAGCAGAAGTCAGCCCAAACTGTCTTGCTACCAGCAACAAATACATAGAGAGGAGGTAGTGGTGGGCCAGGAGGTCGCGGCAGAGAACAGGGGCTCCAGAGGGACAAGGGCACAAAGAATGCCCAACCCACAACATGGCTCACTGCCCTTGCCCTTCTATCACTTGTAGCTTCCACATTTACACCGCATGTGGCTCAGGCCATGAAACTCATTTTAAAGAGCAAGGCTGCCCTTGGAGAGATGGGTAGGAACAGTTGGGCTAATTAAATCCACTCTTAAACAGAGGAAAGAGAAGCCCCTACCCTAGCCCACACAGAAGTTGGGCCAGAATGTCAGTGATGGTGCCATTCCACAAGACAAGAGCTACCTTGATCACAAGAGCCCATGTCCCAGGGAGGGATGGTTCACTGCACCTGTCCAGAGCTATGGTAACATCTCCACGCTAGAGATGCCAAGTGACTTTCACCTCCAATGTCTGGCTCTGAAAGGCTTCTGGGATTGATTCATCGTGTCTGCCAGGGTCACAGGCAGATAGATCCACTGGTGGTACTAAGCCATTCACTTTCTTCGTTCTAAACAAGCAACTTTTGAGTGAATATATTGACCTCCCCTGACATGGGTAGATAAAACGTGATCCCAGGTCAGAAGTCACCCCAATTTAGCACTGCTGTGAGCAGTAGTATGTGGCTCCTTGGATGGGCTTGGGGATGCAATGAGTGAGTGTCTGGTCACCTCCAGATGCAACCAGAGTAGGAATCAAGTGTGAGCCATGGTCACTAACCACAGGGCCATCTCAGGACAACCACCCCAAGACAAGCTGCACTGGGCAGCATTCCTGAGAGTTAAGTGGAGTTGGCAAAGGCATGGTAACAGTCATGTGTGCCCACTGTCACTGTAAGGATATGGTTGGTACTCTCCACCCAGCAGGGATTTGCTAAGATCACATGCTGCTGTTCTGAGTGTGAGGCCAACACTCCAGGTGGGGAGAGGTAAGGAGCACCAGGATGGGTCTTAGGAGGGGATAGGGGATAAGTGAGTGCCTAGTGTCATGGGAGGAGCTCTGGTAGCATAGTGCCTAAAGCACTTGACTGCTAACCAGAAGGCTGGCGGTTCAAACCCACCAGCCACTCCTCGGAAGGAAGGTTGGGCAATCCTACTTCCATAGTGATACTGCCTCGGAAACCCAAGGAGGGGTCGCTATGAGTCGGGGCCGACTCGACGGCATATAACAACAACAACAACAAGTGTCATGGGGATACAATGAAGAAGGTTGCATGGGAGAGCAGTCCCATGTGGGCCTTGCAGAGTAAGCAGGGCCCAAGTGTTAGCAGATTCAGATCTGGTGGGGGAGGGACCCAGTTAACTGAGGTGTTCCTTCTTGTTCTCCCAGACACTGGACAACTGAGCCAATGCTGCACATCCTGCCCCTGCTGCGGCCACCCTGGGGACAGTGAGCGTGGGAGAGCCCTCAGGCCTGCACAGTCGGACTGGATTTGAGCCCTGGTGACGCCAGCAAGTGACAGCCTCACTTTTCCCATCTGTAGAATGGAAATAGCTATAAATTCCCCATTGCAGGGAGTGTGAGGAGTAGAGCTGGATGTCACAGGAAGGCGCGGCGCGCAGCCCCCGGCTGTGGCTCTGGGAAAGTATACCTGGGGACAGAAGATGGTGCCCGAAGCAACGCGGCCGAAGTCCGGCAAAGGAGCGCCGGGCCTGCTAGCTCCAGGGGCCCGAAGGTCTGAGGGAGTCCCCGGAGGGCGGCCGGGAAGAGGCAGCCTCGCTCCTGCAGCTGCGCCGCAGCGTTCCCGGCAGGTGCCCAGGCCTCAACCCCTCCGTGAAGAGGACGGGCATCTGCTGAGACGGACACACTGGGGGCCCAATGGCAAGCGGCCGTCTCTGCGCGCTTGTCCAATCGACACTGGTTGCCGGACCGCGCCGGACCTTGCGGCCAATGGGAAAATTCGCGATCGGGTGGGCGGGGCAGGAGGTTAGCGTCGCGGTCGCAGCCCGCTTTGCGCACGAGTCAGGGGAGGGGAGGGCGGCCCGCGGGCTGAGTGCTGGGTCCCGGAAAGGCCGCCCCCGCAACCCGCCAGAGTTGCGTCCCTTACTGCGCCCGCACGGTCTCCTAGGACTCCGCTGGCTGCGCACGGAGGGCCCCGGGCACGCCTTTCTGGGGAACGGCCGCGGTGCGGAGCCGCCCACGCCACCCTCAGGTAAGCTTGAGCCGGGGCGGGGTCTGGAGCCGGGGTTGGGGGTCGGAGCCGGTCGGGGGTCGGGGTCCGGCGGGAATCTGACCCTGGCGGCAGAGTCTGGAGCCCGAGGTCTGGACCCTGCTCTGGAGTCGAGGCCTGGGCCGGGGGCGGGGTGGGGGTCGGCGCGGATCCGGGACCGGAGTGGCGGTCGGAGCAGGAATCAGGGCGCAGACCCGGGGCAGGTTGCATCCCACCGCCCCACTAGCAATTCGCCGGGGCCGGCGGGGGCGGGTCCCTTTGTGCGCTGCCTCGGGGCTCTGCCCCAGCGGCCCAGGGCGCCCCGCACAGCGCGCCCTCGCCGAGCTGCGGCCTGGCACGGCAGCTGTGCCCGCCCCGCGCGACGCCGCCACCTGGGAGCCCGGGCTGGGCAGCCGCGGAAACTTTCCGACGGCCCTGGGGGCGTCGGAACCAGGGAACTTTCCTGGGGTGGCGCGCCGCCGGGACGGGCAGAGGCACAGCCGGCGCCTGGGCCATGTCTGCGCTGCTCGGGCGGGGAGGGTGAGGGAGAGGACGCCGCCTGCCGCCTGGTCTGGTTCTCCCCACCTGCCGCCCTGCGCCTTCTCCATCAGACCCTCGCCTGGCCTTGTGTCTTTTCTGGTCCCAGGGCGGAGGCGCATCCTTGAGGACCACTAGGGTGGTACTCAGCCACGGTTTGCTGAAAGGAATAGCCCTGGGCAGGCGGTCTGGAAGCTGCAGACTTCATTTTTAATTTAAATAATTGCGTTGGATACTTGCAACATCTCCTATTCATAGCCCATGTGTGATGTGTCAGAGTGGAAATGTAATGCTAGGGCTCACTCTGCATTCTCTTAGACCCAGGTGTGTTTATAAACGGGGAAGAGAAAAGAAAAACTCTGACATGATTCCAACCTTGCGGGGGGAGGGGGACTATTAATGTTGAAAGGAGCTCTGGTGGTGCAGCGGTTAAAGCATCCGGCTGAGAACCAAAAGGTCAGTGGTTCGAACCTACCAGCCGCTCTGCAGGAGAAAGATGTGGCAGTCTACTTTCATAAAGATTTATAACTCTGGCAATCCTATGGGGCAGTGCTACTCTGTCCTAGTTGGAATCCACTGGATGGCAGTGGGTTTGGTTTTTCAGTAGGTATTGATTTAACACCCTGGGGCAGTTACCACACACGCCCCTTACAAGTTCCAACTCCCTACCTCAGGGTGCAGGACACAGGACAGGTCATGATTCATAAACCCAAAGGTTTCAGTGATGATGCGTTAGTGCCTGCTGGGGAAGTCTCCAGGGATGAGGACAGGTCAGGGACTTCAGGTAGGCTGGAAGCCTTCACACCCCCCACCCTGGTGACCATAGCCCTTCTGCCTCTACTCCACGATGTGGGACGCAGCCAGAGGGTGGGGTCAACATTGCCACCTTTCCTTCACCTGCAGCACCAGAGGTCTAGTCCGTCAAGAGCAGGTTTTGCGCTGCTGGACCTGGAACAGTGCTGGACATTGGGAGACGGTTACAGCTCTTTCACCCAGCATGTCAGGTCCAGGCTTCTAGGTCCCGTCACAGTGTGTGGGGCTGTCTTTCTTGGTCTGTCCTCTCCTCCCAGGTCTAGGGTCCACTAGCACCCAGCATTAGGCAGAGCACTGAATAGCCAGTACTTAGCATGGGGAGTTCCGTCTGGGCCTAGTGAGGGTCATGGAGAGTGTAGCCAAAGCCAAGGCGGCCCTCTTTGCTTGGTTGGGGGCCCTCACAGGTGTCTGCTGCCCCAGACCCTCAGTCCTGCTAAGTGAAAGCCGGGCCCTCTTTCCCCTGCTGCATCTGGGCTGCTAGGGTTCCTGCTGTCCACACTGGTGCCCCTCCAGGGGAGGCCTCTCAGGTCTTCTCTCAGTCCTAGCTGAAAGGCACTAGTTGGTTCTTGAAGACCTCTGAGGCAGGGCTGCACTTTGGCCTCTCTCCCTGTTTGTGCTGCACAGGTGTTCAGGGAGGCTACTACTGTACCCCCATATTCCAAGAGACAGGCCTGTGGTGGGGGGAATGAGCGGTGAGACCCAAGAGGAACCAGGAGCTAAGCACAGCACGGGCACTAAGGATGCCAGGCATGCCCAAGCTTTGGCCAGGCCCGGGTGTCTGCCTCCTCCCCTAGCCAGGCAGAAGGCAGGAAGAGATAAGACGATGGTGGGGTCTGGGCCCATTCTGCAGATGAGGCCAAGGATAGAGGGTGGGGGTCCTGGGGCAGGTGCTGCAGGGTACTAGGTGTGGCCACCAGGTGTTCTGGGGACTTCCCCATCAGGTGCCTCAGGTGTGGGGAAGGCATCTCTTCTTTTGCCACCAGCCTTGACCGAGACCAAGAAGAGGTCTTGGTGGCCTCTCCCCAGAACTGGGGAGGACCAGAGGGAGGACTTTTGAGACAAGAATCCCTCTGTGGACCTTACCCACTTGGCAGCCTGCAGATCTTGGCTTATTCAGCCCCCAGCCTCAGGCACCATCCTTTCCCACTGCCCCAGTGGACCTAAAGGAGCTCTGGTGGCGCAGTGCCTAAGGCATTTGACTGCTAACCAGAAGGTTGGTGGTTCAAACCCACCAGCCACTCATTGGAAGGAAGATCAAACAATCTGCTTCTGTAGTGATACCACCTCGGAAACCCAAAGAGGAGTTGCTCTGAGTCAGAACTGACTGGAAGGCAGTGAGTTTGGTATATTTTTTTTTTTTTAAGTGGACTTGAGGGGCCACAGCTTCTTGGCCAAGCAGCGCAGAGCCGAGTGTGGCCACCAGAGGGCGTCAGGCACCACTCTGGAGTGCAGGACTGGCTCCACCCAGCCTTGCCTCTGTGGGCTGGGACCCTATGGAGGTGCCTGGTGAGCTGCCCCTGGCTTTGCTTCTTCCAGGTTGTCTGTCTGTCAGGAGGTAGAGAGGAGCCAAGGACTCAGGTGTGCATGTTAGAGTAGGACTTGGGCATGGGCATGCCTACGTAAAGACCCTTGCACTTGAACGACCAGTGTGGCCTCCTGCAGGCCCAGCTCTTCCGTGGATTGGGCGTCCTGTGTGGACTCTGATCTGCCTGCAGAAAAGTGAGTCCTGGCCACTCATAAGATCTTGCCTCCCTATGCCCCAGTGGGGGCGGTGATGGGGAGGGCACCTCAGGGTTTGCTGTTGTCACCACCAGCTTTGCGTGGTGTGAACTTTCCCTGCCCACTGGCTGCGGGCTCTCCAGACTTGGGCCTGTGTTGGCCGTGGCACGGGCACTTCGCAGCTTGTTGAATTTCCACGAAGGTGGCTGCTGAGGCTCATGTGGAGTGGAAGCTGGTCCTGGCTGAGCAATCAGCCAGTGCAGAGGTGAGCTCACAAGCAGGCCTGTCTGGCCCTCAACAGGGTCCCACTGCCCCCTTCAGCCCTAGCTCCCTGCCCAGCCAGCCTGGCCACCCTCCCTTCCCTGGGCTCAGTTTGTGCTTTGAGGACTGGCTTCATGCAGGTCCAGAATAGGCATGTCTGACAGCATGGCTGGTGGACACCCCTCCACCTTCTGGTTGGGTGACAGCAGGGCATTGGAGCAGCCTTCCCAAGGCTGTGGGCTGTGGGTGTGGGAGTTGGGCAGGGGTGGGAGAGCCCAGCGGTGAGGGGCCTGTGGGGAGGGTAGGCTGTTGAAGTTGGTAGTGGTTCAGGGATGGAGCCCCACTAGGGGAGCAGTTGCTCCTTGGTCCTGAGTCTCCCTGTTCTGGGGGGAACCCAGAGTCTGCAGACCAGCCCCGTGACAGTGTTGAGAGGCCTTTCCGGGATGGGGGCTCCCGGTGCTCTATCATGAACCTTGTTCTTGGTCCCACTTTTACCGTCTGCTGCTCCAGAACTCCAGCAGACTGATGCACGGGCCCCTGCCTCCCGGGGTCTCTCCGTCCCCCTTCCCCACCTCGTCTGTAAAAGGCTGCTGTCACGAGGGTGTCCTAAGGCTAGAGGTTCATACCTCCACTCTCCACCAGCCACTCTCGCTGTCCCTGCACCCACCAAGGCCTCCGAACCCTCCTTGTACAGAGGCACCAGCTTTTCTCTGTGTTCATGCTGGTCTTGGCCAGGCTGGAGCCCCAGGGGGCAGAGCCACGTTTCTTTTATGAGGTGAGTCCGGGGGGGCGGCCCTAGAAGCTCTGGTCCAAAGCCCAGCCACTGCTTTGCCCTGACTCAGTTTCCCCATCTACAAGATGGGGATATTAAGGTTACCCATTCCACGGAAGGAAGACTGGGCAATCTATTTCCTTAAAGATGTACTGCCTCGGAAGCCCAGGGGGGGTTGCTATGAGTCGGAATCGCCTCAATGGCAGTGGGTTTGGTTTTTTGGCCCGGAAGGAGGTATGATGAGAGAGTCAGTAAGATGGTCGCGTGTAGCTAGCACTTCGTGAGGCTCCTGGCATGTGGTGAGTGGTGGGGAGAGGCTGGTATCTATCAAAATGAATTTTAAAAAGTGCACAGCTCTTCACGGGACAAAACGTAGATGAACCTTTAAGCTAAAAGCAGAGCGTTCAGGAAAAAGGTGGAGTCCTAAGCCTGAGGTCTGAGACGGCACAAGGGTCTCATCTGCACTGGGGGCGGGAGTGTTAGGTGAGCTTTTAGCCACGCCTCTGCCTGCCCAGCACACGCCATGACACGCACACACGTGTAAGCCTGGCTCAGGCCCTCCTTCTCCCTGGATGGCCTCGATGTCTTGAGCCCCTGGCTCCTGGCCACTGCTCTGTTGGACAGTGACCTGTTTGTCTCCCCCTGAAGTCTGACCAGCTCCTCGCTGCCACTTGAAGCCCCTCCCCCAAGATGGGGGAACTGCGATGAGGCAGAAAGACCCATCCTCTGGGTACCCACATCCACACAGAAAGAGAGGATAGAGGCTCGGGACAATCTGGAAAACAGCAGGGAGCTGAGAGGAGAGACCTCCTGTCACTGGGCCCCTCCCTCAGAGGTGGCCTCCCATCCGCAGCCCAGCCCTTCCCCTGCCTGTCAGGGCCATCATGTTTTTCATTTTTACGACACAACCACTCTTCTAATGGCATCTGTGAGCCTAGGCATAATGACGGGGAATATGTCCCCAGGGCCCTCAGCCAAGACAGGAAGCCACATGATTCCTTCATCCCCAGGGCTGGGGGCAGGGCCTGGGTTGTGTGAGGCATGGGTACCACCTTGTCCACTGTCCTGCCCCTACACAGTGGGCACTCCGGACTCGTATGCCAGGGTCCCACACAAATGGTCACATCCGGCCACTGCTGTAGGGTCTGTAACCCTGCCTGCCACTGCCCCCCCCAATATCCCTGTGGGTCCTAGGGCCTGGAGCGGCCAGGAGCAGTACTGAGCCAGTGTTGGGGCAGATCCCTGGGGGACCCTGAGACTGGCTGCCCTTGGCACAGGGAGTCCTCTCTGTCATGTCATATATCACACCTAGCCTCATGGGGGGCGCAAGCCGTCGCTATCAGTCCATAGGATGAGATGTCAAACAACTCTCAACAGTCGTACTTCTGAAGTATAGTCAACAGTGTTACAGAACACTCATGAGGTGTGATGATAGACAAGCGTAAAGCTGCAAATGTGGCACAATCCCTGTTGTGGAAGACAGGAAAGTCACATGAGTGGTTACGAGGCAGGAGTACAGTGTGCTAAAGTGAGAAGGGCAATCTTGGGGTCTGAGATGCCAGTGTCCTGCTTGGGGAGCAATGTGGGCCTGTGTGCCCAGCTGTGGGGCTGCTTTTGTCCTTAAAAGGATAGGACCTGGCCAAGTGTGGCCTCACATGGTATCCATCCCTCATTCCCTCTGTGGTAGGCAGAGCTAGCAGAAGGAACCTCAGGACATGCTGACCTCCCCTTGAGGGAGGTAAGAGCCCTGGGCTTGGCCTGAGGAATGTCCCTCCCCGAGTCCCGCATGCAGGACAACAGAGTGTCCTTGTGAGCTGGCGGGTCTGGTTGGCATAGGGGTGGACTGTGGACCATGGGCCCAGGCAGTGTGCACTTCTGGTCAGCTACACTGTGGGTATGGACGGGGCTGGACACAGAGTCTCCCTGCTGCCCGTTTGGATTTGCTAACGGTCTGAATGTGTACAGCAGCCATCTGTTTAATGTCTGGTTTTGCGGGACGAGCTGGCGGTGGGGACAAGGGGCCAGGTTGCTGGTCAGTGTTGACCAGAGCCAGGATATTGCTGGTCTGATTTCCATCAAGCTTGACTTGACACTAGCCACAGCAGCATCTGTGTGAACAGAGCCCATCCAGCCCAGTACTGGGAGGCAGGCGATGGGCCCACGTGTGGGAGCCCAGGAGGAGGGCACCAAGGCCAGTGCAGCCTTTGTCTTAAGCAATTGCCAAAGGACGTGGAGGCGACATCTTCTGACCTCCTCTAACCTCATGAGAGGGAAACAGAGGCACCATCAGCAACCCAAGGGTTAGTCCTGTGAGGCCAGACATGCCCCCCACCGCAGCCTTTTTACCAATTCTGACACCAACCATCCCTCCCACGGCACTCATTTCTTCTCAGCTGGGTTTGATAATTCATTGCAGTGCCACACTGAACTCACAGACAATACTCACTATTACGGGGTTTATCAGGGAAGTAACAGGCTACAATTCAGGTTCAAGAACCTGCTCAGGACACAGTTCTTCCATCAGGACAGTCTCCCCTCTGCCGTGCCCTCAGGCTCGCCTCTCTGGCCCTTGGCCTCTCGGCTTGGCCTCTGCCCTGCTCCGACGGGTGTTACAAAGCTCTTTCAGCTGTGCTGATAGGGGCACCTGGGTGCACCCCGCTCTGCCAGCAAGGCTCCTGCCCAAGGGCCGTCAGCTTTCTCGCTCCGTGGGCTGCTGCGCCACTCTGTCTTGTGCCTCTTGGTTCCACTGTTGCCGTCTCTTGGGCAGGGTGTCTCTCCGCCAAGGAGGTCTGGCACAGGGATCTCACGTCCAGGAACATGCTTCACTCCAACTCCAGCGCTTCTCTGCTGATGACAGTGAGAGCCCCTTTCTGCCTCTGTTGTTGTTATGTGCCATCAAGCCGGACCCAACTCACAGCGACCCCTCCTTGGGTTTCTGAGGCGGTATCACTATGGAAGTAGATTGCCCAACCTTTCTGCCTCTAGGAAGGCTTATTTTTAGCCTGGCAGAGTGACAAAACTAACCAATCCCAACATCAGAGTTCTATACACCTTATTTGCATGGTCCCATCCAGTAATTTGGTGGGAGTTACAAAGACCATGGATAGAAAAGCCATACCAAGTAATTGAGCGCACCATAGCAGCTTGGGATTGTGGGCCACCATGGTCTCTGTCACGGCTGTATACTTGTTTGTCGTTAGGCAAGTGGAGCCACAGACATCAGTGAAACGAATAGGTATGGCTATGCTATGGGCACATAGCTGTGGGCATTGCCCATGTTTGTGGATTAATGGGAGTCCTTGGTTAGTACATGCAGTTAACACAGTTGAGTGCTAGCAGGTGGGTGATTTAAGTTCACCCAGAGATGCTTTGAAAGAAAGATCTGGTAGTCTCCTTCTGAAAATTCAGCCACTGACAGCCAACAAACACATGAAGAAATGTTCAAGATCAGTAGCCATTGGAGAGATGCAAATCAGAACAACCATGAGATACCGTCTCACCCCAGCATTCATAGCAAAGTTCAACAAGACAGAAAATAATAAGTGCTGGTGAGGATGTGGAGAGGTTGGGACTCTCATTCGCTGCTGGTGGGACTGTGAAATGATACAACCACTGCGGAAAGCAGTATGGTGACTCCTTTAAAAGTTGGAAATAGAAATACCATTTGATGCAGCAATCCCATTACTAGGAATATGTCCAAAAGAACTGAGAGGCAGGACACTAACAGATATGTGCACACCCATGTTCATTGCAGCACTATTCATAATAGTAAAGAGATGAAAACAATCTAAGTGCCCATCAACAGAAGAATGGATAACCAATGTGGTACATACACACAGTGGAATACTATGCAATCCTAATGAATGATGTAGAATCTGCAAAACACCAATATACATGGATGAACTTGGAAGACATTATGCTGAGTGAAGTAAGTCAATCACAGAAGGACAAATATTGTATTAGCCCACGGTTGTAAAAGGTCAAGGAAAGGCTTATACATGGAAGGAAACTTTCTTTGTTGGTTGCCGGGCGGGGGGAAGGCTAAATTCCCAGATAGACTGGGGGAGGAATGTATATGTGTGTGTATGTGTGTATGCATATATGTGTATATATGTATGTGTGTGTGTGTGTGTGTGTATGCATATATATATACACACCAAAAACTACTAGTGGTTACTCAGGGTGGGAGGGAGGGGGAAAGGGGAGCTTTTGTTTGGGGGGCATAGAGTTTATGCTAATGGTGGTAGAATATTTTGGAGAAGGATAGCAGTAATGGTGACACAGTATGGAAAATGGTCATGTCCCTGAGCTGTAAATATGGAAGTTGTTATGTTGGTGAATGTCTTGTGTATGTTTTCACCACAATCAAAGTAAAAAAAAAAAAAAATCCAGCCGCTGTAAACCCTGCAGAGCACGGTTCTCCGGTGTGACACGTGTGGAGCTGCCGTGAGTTCGAAGCACCTGGTTGGTTTGTGGACTGTTGCACTCATTACGGCTGCCAGCTCCACAGGGACTGAGGCCTCGTGCTGCAGAAGCAAGGCGGGGTGGGGGCTGTCGAGCCTCTCCCCTGTGCCCACAGCATAAGGGTTGGGAACAGCCATGAGGGCAGAGGGAATGCTGAGTGATCACCGTGGCTAGAGGCTGCCGGTTCCCCAGGGCCCTCTGAATGATAGGAATGATTTGACGTGCTGGGACCCTGATTTGTCCATTTGGTTCTGGTGGCTGACAGAGTAGGTGACAGTTTATAAGGATAACCTGTCACTTTGGTTCTTCCAACATGGACATCTGGTACTCAGTCCAGCTGGGTCCAAGGCTAGCATGAGTGGCCCTCCCCTAACTGACAACGTCACCAAGCATTGCTTCTGTGGGTAGCTTAACTGACCCCAGCTCGTGGCCCTCTCAGTGACAGTGCCCAGCAGGGGGCCCTGGACATGCTGAGGTGGGTGGCAAGAAGGCAGAGGGCGTGGGGCCAGGAGCCTGCAGGCCTCAAACACCCATGCAGTCTGTGGTGAGTGCTGTTGGCCAGGGGGTGGGCAGTACGGCCCAGTTCCTTGCCTGTTCCCAAGGTTCACGAGCACGAAGCTCCTGGCTGTGCCGGGCTGGTGGGAGGACCCCGCTCAGAGAGGCCAGGCCAGCCAGACACTGAATGACAGCACTGGTCACAGGGTGGCTGCCCAGGGCACGCCCTCCCGCCTCTCCCTGCCGGTTGGTTGCTCATTTTGCATGCTGCCTTCTCAGCCTCCCACTCGTGTTCTCCGTTTCTCTCCGTGTCTCTCTCTCTTTCCTGTCTCTTGTCTCTGTCCTGCCCTTCCTGGGTGTGGTAATTAATGACACTCATCTCTACCATGGGCA
>NW_006922416.1:524878-526358 GCF_000298275.1 Orycteropus afer afer
GGGGACGCCTGTGGGAACTGGCTCCTGCAGCTCAGATTTGGGGAGGTCTCCCGCTGAGACCTCTCTTGGCCCACGGGGCTGACCGGTGCGGAGGCTGCCCAGAGTCAGGATGGGGAAAACGGGCTCAGAGGTACCTCGCCCCCACACGGTACATCTTGCCAAGTTGACATTTTGCAGTTGATGAATTTGGTATTTCAAATATGGTTTTAGTGAAACCTTTTCCTTTCAAAATATTTTCACTCTCCGTGAAATTCTAATTGGGCCGTTCATTCGTTTGAACGTGCGTGCTGCTCTCTGCATTTTGAAAGACAGCGAGGCCCCTGAGATGGCTGCTTCAGCCCCGTTCCCCCCACCGTGGGCAGCCTGCACTGGTGCCCTGGAGGGAGATGCTGGCCTCCCTGTAACCATTCTGACTCTCAACTTCTCCAGTCAGCAGAAGGTGTCCTGGGCTCTAGTGCTGGAGGGGCCTGCGGCAGGTGGAGCTCAAGAGCCCATGGACAGACAGGGAAACTGAGGCCTGGGCTGCCAAGGAGTTTGGGATGCCCAGGCCATGGGCAGGGTTGTAGGAGCGGGGAGTGGGGCAGAGTCTTAGAGATCTCAGCTCCGGGCAAGGCTTGCCTTTCACAAAACAGCATCACCCGTCACAGAGGATCTACCGCCCAGACCTGGGGTCAAGGCCATAGCCTCCTGATACTACTGGAGGTGCATCCTAGAACTTGCCAGGCCAGGCTTCTCAAGGTGTGCCTGAGAGGCTGAGGGAGAGAGAGGGAGAGCGAGGCAGAGGTATGCCCCCTTTCCCCTGAATGTTTTCAAGTTCTAAAAGCAATGTTGCTATTAGGTGCCATCAAGTCGGTCCATCTCCTAGTGACCCTGTGTACAACAAAAGGCAACATTGCCCAGGGCTGCCCCAGCCTCACAATCCTTGCTGTACCTGAGCCCATCGTTACAGCCACCGTGTCAATCCTTCCCCTCCATTGACGCTCCACTTTACAAAGCATGCTACCTTTCTTCGGGGAGTGGTCCCTTCTGACCACATGATCAAAGCAGGTGAGACGAAGTCTGGCCATTCTTGTTTCCAAGGAGCATTCCAGCTGCACTTCTTCAAGGACAAATTTGTTCATTCTCCCGACAGTCCATGGTACTCTCAGCAGTCTTCGCCAACACCACAACTCAAAAGCATCACCTCTTCTTCCGTCTTCCTTATTCATTGTCTAGCTCTCACATGCACATGAGGGGATTGAAAATACCATGGCTTGAGTCAGGTGCACCTCTTGATTTATAGAAAACAAGGAAAAAACAGAAAAGAGGGAAAAGGAAATCGCGTCCATCACACCTCCAGGAGCCCAGCACCCACCTGTCGTTGGCCACCAGCTCCTCTGGGCGTGGTTTCTGTGCATGCGTTTTTAGTCCCACTCTGCTCTCGTGTTACCTTGTTCGTGTCTCCTGGTGTCTATCTGGTTCTGTCACAAGCACCAGCAGG
>NW_006922416.1:527219-532665 GCF_000298275.1 Orycteropus afer afer
GTGGGCTCTATGCACAGTAGGAAGGAGTTGAGGAACCTGAATGATCTTGGGGCCAGGCTGGTCCCCACAGAGCCTGCCGTGGGCTCTGCACACAGTAGGTGGTCAGGATCTTGAGGAGTCTCAAGGCTGGGGCTGCCACAGGCACCGTGCATGGTAGATGCTAGGACTTCCCCCTGCTTAGGAGGGGGTGCCCACTAACACTTCTCAACGCCCCTACCCCTCTGCCCTGGTGGGTAGGTGTCCTTGTTGGAAGGGCCTCCCTGCACGTGCTTCCTTAGCCCCAGCCTGATTCCTATGTTAGAGAGACCTGGTGGTACCCATAGTCTAACAGATGCTCACTGCCAAGGGTAGGAAGAGCTGCAGCTAGAGAGGTGAGTCTCCCCTGCAGTCAGCTGGCCTGGCTAAAGGCTAAAGGCACCGCATCCCTTCCCTTGCCTCTGTGGAGAGGCGCACGATGGGGTGGGGCACCTCTGCTCCTTGTCCCTGTTTAGAAGTGTACCATGGGCACATTAGACTTCAGGGGTCTACTGAGGGTGTCAGCTGTGCCATGGATCATGCCAAGGGCTGCCCTGTTTGCCCAGCTGGGTGAGGGTGGGGGAATGGGAACCCTGTCCAGAAGGGAGTGACCTACTGGGATGGAGGGGGAGTGTGGGGGAGGGCTGGGTGTACGTGGTGAAGGAGGGGCAGGGGTGCAGGGGGAGCTGGTTGGAGGCCCTGGGGGCCTGGCTCAGAGGGGTAATGAGGAGGATGCTGGGGCCACTGGTTCTCAGCTCCTTGGCCGCCCTGACTTCTCTGAGGGAAGCTGGGGCTGTTACGGAGGAGGTTTTCCTGATCGTGCTTGGACAGGTCAGGCCATGACCTACCTGGGTTTCCTGGACCCCCAGTTGGGGCATGGACTGTAGGCCCCACCTGCCTTCTCCTCCCCCTGGAAACTGGGGAGGGGCCTCTTTGCCACCCAGGAGGACAAGTGTCCTGTCTAGGGTCACAGAGGAGACGGGCATTGCCAGGACCCGCTCTGGACCTCCCTTCCGCCAACTAGGGCTCCCCTTTGCCTGCCCATCACAGCCCCAGACCCAGATGGGGCCTGGGACTTGGTTGAGGCCAAGACCGTTTCCCCCTGGGGCCTCACAGCACGGGGCGGGGGGGGGGGCGGGGCGGCAGGGTGTTTCTGCAGAAGCTGAGGCTCAGTGTGGGCCCTGCTTGCAGGCCTGCCCAGGGCAGGCATATTCTCCCTTCCCAGTTTTCTTCTGGGTGACATATCTCTGGCATTTGCCCATCTGCAGGGAGCGATTGTGACAAGACTAACTCGGTGACTATTTGTGTTTGAAGAAATAATTTGCCAAACTTTTGAAACAGAAGCTTTGGTTAGTTTTTTAATTAAGCCTCTACTGTAAAGACTTTTGTGACTTCTAGAGGTTGGTGGTAGGGCAGTGACACCCCAGCGCATGATGCAAGGGCCCAGGCCTCATGGTGGAATCACAGACAACCTTGCGCCCTGGGGGAGTCTTGGGCCACACATCTTGAGGTTGGGCACATAAGCAGACACGGTCCCCTTACTCTGAGTGATCCTATCCCTGACTGACCCAATCGGCTCTGCTCAGCTCTTTCAGCTCCCCTAAGGCATTTGACTGCTAACCAAAAGGCTAGTGGTTCAAACCCACCAGCCACTCCTCGAAAGGAAAACTGGGCAATCTACTCCCTTAGTGATACTGCCTCGGAAACCCAAGGAGGGGTTGCTATGACTCGACGGTGGTTAGTTTTCCCCTATACTGATGGCCGGGAGGAGTGAACCTCAGGCTGGAGACTTGTCTGAGAAGAGCAGTCTTGGGCCAGGAGGGAAGGGGGCTCAGTAGGGGTGGGGGTGCTCTTCAGCTAGACCAGGGAGATCTCTTCCGCTGGACTCTGATCCCCCCCACCCTAGACTTCCCATCACTCGTCACCTATGGAAAAAGCTAAACCGATCCTGCCTCACCACTTCCTACTCCTTGCCCATACCATCCGCAGACTCTGCATCTCTCAGCTCTGTCTGCTTGGGGCCTTCTTGTTGACTATCGCTGGGTCCCTTTCTTCTGTGTCTTCCCAGATGTGGAGGTGCTCTTGCTGTGGTCGTGTCCTTCTAGCCTCTAGAGCCCTGAGGCAGTCCTTCTCCTGACCTTCCTCCAGCTTCTTGGGAAAGTCAGCCTCAGTGCAAGGCGTGTGCTCCCATTCTTCAGGGTGCCCCGGGCACTGGAGCTGCAGTGCTTTTTGTTGGCTTGGGCACTGTCCTCCAGTTGTTCATCCTTGCTTCTGCGATGACCTTTCCTTCTTTCCTTCCTTTCTGCCCACCTGCCTCCCTGCCTGCAGCAGACGTGGTCTAAGTACCTGCGATGTACCAGGCTCTGTGCTGGCTGCTCTTCAACTCTGGCCTATAACCTAGAAGTTACAGTAGCTTCTTCCTATCCCACTCTGACCTTCAGTTCCACATGTAGTTGGGGGAGGGGAGGTTTATTGTCAATCTGCCTTACCTGTGCAGATGGCTAAGAACTAGCAGAGACAGAGCTGGAGTCCATGGGTTAATTCTTTATATATTCCTTCAGTTCTATCCTCTTTGAACCATATTTATTAGAAATTTTTCCTGGTCTGTGAAAGGTAGCCAGTGGATATACAATTTTTGATCTCTTTGTTTTCATGTTTTGTCATTTCAATGGGCATCTTGATTTGTGAACATTGATGTCTCTGTGCTCACTTATATTATGAGTGTCCTAATTTATTTATTCTTTATTGTTTGATAATGAGAGTGCTCAAGGCTATGAATTTACCTCTGAGTACAGCTTTGGCTATATCCCATAAGTTTTTATGTATGGTGTGTGAATGTGTTAGTCAACTATGTATCCTTAAATATTTACTTTTAAGCCACTATTATTTAAAAGAGTATTTTTCAATTTCTAAGAGATTATATCAAGGGGATGTTCTTTTTTAAACATTTATAATTACTTAAATAAATTGAATGTAGGTTATATTTATTTTGATTTTCCATGTGATTAGAGATTGCAGCTTTTGGGAGTTGACAGGCTTATGGTTTAGCAAAAACGTTGTTTTTTTAAATATATATATATTCTGTGGACACAAAATATTTTTTTTTTTTTTTTTTTCCTAATAAGGATATAAGATTACATGTATACACTGTAGGTGATCCTGGGTAGAGTGGGAGAAAAATGTGAACCAAAACTCAAAATCACAAAAAAGACCAGGCTTACTGGTCTGATAGAGACAGTGAAATCCTGAGACAGTAGCCCATAGTCACCCTTTGGCCTGGAATTGAGCTCATTTCTGTGGCTTCCAGCCAAACAATAATAATAACGAAAAAAAAACAAACCACCATCAAGTTGACTCCAACTCATAGTGACCTCCATTGGGTTTCTAAGGCTGTAAATCTTCATGGAAATAGATTGCCTTATCTTCTTCCCATGGAACAGCTGGTGGGTGTGAACCACTGACCTTCTGCTTAGCATCCAAATGTCTTACCTACTACACTACCAGAGCATCTTACAATAGATAGGCGTATAAAGTGAACACCAGGAAGGTACGTTCTTTAAAATAATCAAACGTGGGAAATCAGAAGGGCAGTATCTGCACAAGGAGATAGCTACAGAGGGCAAGGAATGCATAGGAAGGAAGGACACAGGGAAAAGGTAACCACAGAGAGGAAGTGGGAAGAGTGGGGATTGGAATATACATGAACTGTGTTACAGAAAATGAATGTGCTTTGTAAACTTTCACCCAAATACCTCTCTCTCTCTCTCTCAAACACACACACACACACAGAAGATTACATGTATATTTGTTATCTCATTGTTATGAATTCCTGTATGTCTTTTCTATTTTTGGTATGATTTATTTTTTGTAGATTGCTAGTGTTCTAATAAATTCTCCCATAAAAATTGCATCTCCTTGCTGAAAAGGAAATAAGGAAATCAATACCATTTACAATTGTTGTTGTTGTTATGTGCCATCGAATTGGCCTCGACTCATAGAGACCCCTCCTTGGGTTTCCGAGGCAGTATCACTACGGAAGTAGATTGTTCCATCTTCATTCCGAGGAGTGGCTGGTGGGTTTGAACCGCCAGCCTTCTGGTACCAAAAAAATAAATTACTTGGGAATAAATCTCACTTGGGGCACAAAAGACCTGTACAAAGAAAACTACAAAACACTACTTCAAGAAACCATAAGAGTTCTACATAAATGGCAGAGCATACTGTGCTCATGGATAGGAAGATTGAACATTGTGAAAATGTCAATACTACCCAAAGCGATCTATACGTTCAATGCAATCCCAATCCAGATCCCATCAACGTTCTTTAAGGATATGGAAAAACCAATCACTGATTTTATGTGGAAGGGAAAGAGACCTCAGATAAGCAAAGCACTGTTGAAGAAGAAGAACAAAGTAGGAGGTCTCACACTCCCAGATTTCAAAACCTACTATACAGCCACAGTAGTCAAAACAGCCAGGTATTGGTACAATGATAGACACATAGACCAGTGGAACAGAATTGAGAACCCAGAAATAGATCCACTGACCTATGGTCAACTGATTTTGGACAAAGGGCCAAAACCCATTACATGGGGGAGAGAGAGCATCTTTAACAAATGGTGCTGGCAAAACTGGATATCCATTTGCAGAAAAATGAAACAAGATCCATACCTCACACCATACACAAAAATTATCTCCAGATGGATCAAAGACTTAAATGTGAAATCTGAAACTATAAAGTTCCCCAAGGAAAAACGAGCGGAAAATTTAGGGCCCCTAATTTATGGCATAAATAGACTGTCAAACATAACCCAAAATGCACAAACAGCAGAAGATAAACTAGATGAATGGAGCCTTCTAAAAATTAAATTTTTATGTACCTCAAAAGACTTCTCCAAAAAAGTAAAAAGAGAACCTGTAGATTGGGGGAAAAAAAAAATGGCAATGACATATCTGACAAGGGACTTATTTCTAAAATTTATAGAAAACTCCAATACCTCAACAATAAAAAGACAAACAATCCAATTAAAAAATGAGCTGAAGACACGAATAAATGCTTCATCAAAGAGAATATTCAGGTGGCCAGCAAACACGTGAAGAGATGTCATGATCATTAGCCGTTAGAGAGATGCAAATCAAAACAACAATGAGATACCATCTTGCCCCAACACTGGTAGCAAGGTTCAACAAGACAGAAAATAGCAAATGCTGGTGAGGATGTGGAGAGATCAGGACTGTCGTACACTGAGGGTGGGACTGTAAAATGATGCAACCACTGGGGAAAGCAGTATGGCGTTACCCTAAAAAGTTGGAGTTAGAAATAAAATTTGACCCAGCAATCCCATTACTAGGCATATATCCTAAAGAAGTGAGAGCCATGACAAGAACAGATACATGCACACCCACGTTCATTGCAGCACTATTTACAATAG
>NW_006922416.1:533610-537738 GCF_000298275.1 Orycteropus afer afer
CCTTGGTTTCTGGTGGGGCACTGCCCCCTTTAAACCCTACAGCACTGGCAGGGGCATTCCCCAAGTAGCCAGGCCTCATGGATGCTGGAGTTTTTCTCTTTTCATTCTTAAAGCAAAACTGCTTCTCTGGGTGGCCCAAGGCCCTGGCATGACACATGTTCACTGCCTTCAAGGAAAGGCATTGACCATGTAAAGGGCAGAATCATGATTCTGAGAATCCGGAAACTTCACTGTGTTGTTTCCTTAAGGAATTGCAGAGCTAGATTAATTGTTTAAAGTTCTTGAGTTAAGGAGGTGTGAGGCCTTTTGTTTGCAACATGAGAGATGAGAGCTGGACAGTGGTCGGCAGTCCGCTGCAGCTGGCACGTGAATAAACCACATCTGGTCCTTCTGGGACTGTGGACACATGGCAGTCAGGGCTAGAGAGTCTCCTCCTTACACCACAAAGGGGCCCTGCACGTTCAGGGCATGGGTAGAGACGCAAGCCTAATGAGAGTGAAGTGCAAAATGCTGGAAGTGGCTATGTCTACCACTTCCTCCACTGCTTTTCTGGAGCGGAGCAAACCAAACCAAACCCACTGCCATCGAGTTGATTCTGACTCAGCAACCCCCATTGGGTTTCCAAAGCAGCAAATCTTTACAGGAGATTGCCCCATCTTCCTTCCATGGAGTAGCTGGTGAGTTTGAACCACCAACCTTCTGGTTAGCAGTCACATGCCTTAGGCACTGCACCACTGGAGAAGTGTCAAAATTCTAGCTCAGATTCCAGCCGGGACACTGAGATGCCGCCAGAGGCTTTCTGTGGTAAAGTGTGGTTTCTGGTCGTTTCCTTGGGTCCCTTGTCTGCTGCCTCTCCCTCTAGGAACTCCTGTTGTGGAAGTTTGGCCACTGGGTCTATTTTTCACATCTTTTATCTTCCTTGCTTTATCATTGTTTGCCGGGTTTAGAAAGACTGTCTTGAGCTTGCTTTCTTTAAGTCTCAGTAGAATCCTCTCTGTTCAGAAGTGCTCCTTTTCATTATGGTCTGTTCTTGGTTCACTGGTTAAACACTGTCTTAGCCTTTCGAGGACACATACTAGCCCTGAGCTAACACTTGAGTCTAAGCTAACCATCATTCAGTAGAAGGGCGCTCTTCTGAGTTTCCCATGGTGCCCTGGGCCACTGCTCTGTGTACTCCCTGCAGAGGGGTCCGCACAGACGCAGAGGTTCTGCAGTGTGGTCGCTATGTTTGTGTGTCAACTTGGCGGGGCCTGGCTGAGTGGCTGGGCAGCTGGTGGTAGTTATTCCCCATGATGAGACTGGCAGTCAACTCCATGGTGGGATCTACCACAAGCAGCTGAGTAGCTGCCTTTGGGATGTAGTCTGGTTCTGTATGTAAGGAGAAGCTTTGGGAATGGTCTCTAGCCTATGGCACACTTGGACCCTGCATGTAGTCGTGCCATTGCTCAGCAGCCTGCCATGCTCTGCCGACCTTGGAACTTAGACTTAAGTTAATGGCCTGCAGTGTGGTTTGGTAATATTGGGACTGTGCCTTTTTGCTTGTCAACTTTGGGGCTTCTCAGCCTCAGCAGCCAGCAGCTGTCTGAGTGAAGAAATGCCTCTAGCTCCAGTGGGCCAGGAGCAGGAGGCGGAGCTGGTCCCTAAGGTTGAGGGGCTTTCACCCAGCCCCTAGAGCCTGGCACTTTGAACATGGACTTAAAGCCTCCACATTGTAAGAATAAACTCCTGTTTGTTAAGGCCGTCCCATTTGTGGTATATTCCTGTCAGAGCAGCACCAGGGAACCAGAACATGCAGGGCTGATGGGCCTGGCCACTGCTGCCTGTCAGAGAGACCTCAGTGTGGATCAGAGGCAGGGAGGCCCCAGCAGCGGAACAGAGCAGGCACCTTGCAGGCTTTAGTGTCGGGGGACAGGTTTGGCATGCCTCAGAGGTCTTGACAGAAGAAGCCTTGGCTGGTGTTTAGGACAATACTCGGATCTGTTGAAGACTCTGAGCTTCACTGGGCCCATGATGGGTGGGCCCCTGTCCTCCCGTCCCTTCTTACCCTGTGTTAGTTCTCTAGGGCTACTGTGACAGGAATACCACAAGCGTGTCATGGCTTTAACAAATAGGAATTTACTCTCTTACAGTTTAGGAGGCTAGAAGTCTAAAATCAGAGTGCCACCTCTTGGGGCTGGGTAAAGGGCCCTCGACCTTGGGCTTTAGCTCTGCCCAATGGAGCTAGAGGCATCTACTAACTCAGGCAGCTGCTGGCTGCTGAGGCTGACAAACCCAAAGGCAGCGGGTAAAATGGCACAGTCCTGAGATCAGCGGGCAACACAACAGGCCACTAGTGCAAGTCCAGGAGCAATCCCAAGATCAGCAGGCAACACAGCAGGCCGCTGAGGTGAACACTTGGCCAAATGCAGGATCCAGAGGTGCCCAGAGGCTGGAGACCTTTCTCAAAGCCTCTCCTTCCTTCTATACTGGAAGCAGGCTACACCCTGAAGACAGCTACTTAGCTGCTCCCAGCAGATTCCACCACAGAGGTGATTACAGTCTTGTCACAGGGAATAACCACATCCAGCTGCCCAGTCACTCGAAACCACGGCCCAGCCAAGTTGACACACAACCTTAACTACCCACCCCCTATCCCCAGGGAAATTCCCTTTAGGACTTTTAGGCCTCCACCACCCATTTTCCATGTAGGGCAAGTGACGTAGCACAGGACTGTTGTGTGCTTGACAGCAGCTACACCAGTGTGTGTCATTGTGAGCCATAGTTTAAGCCAGATCCCTGCCCCATTCCAGTCTCCATGCCAGTGATGGACTGTTGGGTATAGGGGTGCACACGTATGCCTGTGGTACACTTGTGGGCCTCTGCAGTGGAGGTATGTGCATCTGTGTGCCTTTGTGCATGTGCTGGTGTAGGCCTGGCTGTGTGTATGCAGGTAGGAGTGTGTATGTTGTGTGCATCTGTGTGTGTGCGTGCCTGTGTCAGCCTGGCTGTGTGGAGGGCTGCATGCGTGTGCATGCATGTGCCTTTGAGGAGGTCCTCAAATACAATAGCACTCTTTCTGCAGTTGTCCCTGCTGGACATACCAAGACAATTCCAGCTTTCAGAAGACTGTCATGGTATGTGTTGTGAGGAAGCCAGACAGGGCAGCACAGGGCCTAAAGTCTACATTGGGTGGGGGTGGCGTGGAGCCCCCTGCCAGTTTCCACTGTGGTGTTTGCATATAAAAGCCGGAGTGTTGCTCATTTACTGGAGGATGGTGGGGTCTGGACCCTGTTGCCATGGGTACTCTCTGCTTCAGGAGCAGCTGAGCTGGCTCCCAAGGGGGGTTGGGAGCAGCAAAGCCAGTATCCAACTGAAGTTCTGGCAGGGGGGGGTACCCCAGGGGCTGGGTGGAGCCAGAGCTGGTCATTAGCTCCCAGTCTGGACCACACAGAGCCGTGGGGAAATGGCAGGCCAGAGGGGGACCCTGCCCCTGATACTGTGGGCCAGAAGGGAATGGACTCTTCTTGCCTGGCACAAGGTGGACTCCAGTTGCTGGCTGGATCTAGATCCATGTACCACCTGCCTCTCCCCTGGTTCCTTGGGGGGACAGGGAAGTGTACTTTAGCCCTGAAGGCCACTGTCTCCAGTTAGAGCCTGCTCCCAGGGCCCATCTTTCAGGGCTGATAGTGGCTCTGCATCCTGCAGTGTGATGGTGGAGAATGGGAGGAGGTAACGGCAGCCCTCTTTGGAGGTGCCAGTGTTTGTACCTATCTTACTGTCTAGCAGCCTCTAAGATTGAAGCCACTAACATTTCCATCTCCAGCCAGGCCTCTGTCTGCACCACGTGTCCAGCGGCCCTTCAGCCTCTCCAGACTACTAGTCCCACCTATGACCCTCCCTGTGTAGGGCCTGGTCTCCCTCCTTCCAGCTGCGGGGGCTGATACTACATCTCTGACCCATCCAGAACTCGACAGCCCTGGCCACCCCACCACTGCCCAGCTCTAGCATTTGTGACCTGAGTTCCTGCAGCAGCCCCCTAGTTGGTGGTGTTGCCTTCCCCTCACATCTCTCTTTGGTCCCCACCACACCCCATAAATCTGACCACATTGCTGTTTGTCTGCCCTGTTCATCCAACCAGGGGTGGTGTAC
>NW_006922416.1:538013-540165 GCF_000298275.1 Orycteropus afer afer
AGCGGTGGGGCCGCCCCGTCCACACTGCCCCCAGGGCTGTGGTGAGGCTTAACCAGGATTGCTGATAAATGAGCTGTAGGCTTGTCCTGGACGCCCAGGAAGTGGCAGAGACAGCATGAATGCTGAGAGGAGACCAAGCGGGGAGGGGTATAATGGGGCCTCCATGGGGGTGCAGGAGGCGCTTGCTGACTCAGAGGGGACTGCTGTGTCGGGTGGCCCCCGTGGCCCACTACCCAGGATCTGTAAGCATCTGTCCACAAAGAGACATTCAGTCCCAGGACCAGCGTAGCACGGTGTTGCCAGCTGAGGCCTGTGACCCGCCCCCCCCAGCCCTACCCATGGACCTTAGTTAGCAAAGTTGTGTGGGTCAGGCAGAGGTCAGTTGAGCAGAGCTGCACGGGCACAGTGCCCAGCACGGAGGCACTGCCAAGTCCCAGGTCAGCAGTGGCCAGGGTGGTCAGGGACTGTGGGCCAGGGCAGGGAGGGGCTCCAAGCTGCCTCAGACCCTGCCCAGGGCCGCCTCCTGCTCTGGGCCTATGGGGTTGTGGTGTGGGAGAAGCTCACTGGCTGTCCTTAGCCTTCCTGAGTGTGGGGCCAGGAGAGTGGATGGGGCAGCCATGCTGAGGGTGGGGGCCTGAGGATCTGTGGACACCCCAGGTGTATGCTCGGTCACTCTGCTCTGAGTCTCTGTCACCAAGCTCTGGAGACCCGTATTGTGTTTGTGATCACGTCCCCCAGACCCTGGAGTGAGCCAGGCCACGGTGAATATCCCTCCGGTTCAGGCCTCTTCTAAGGTTGGGGCTGTCCCAAGGCTGTCCCAGGAGTGCAGCCCAGAGAGGGTGGCTAGCTGCCCCACACCACACAGCTTCTCTCTGAGGCAGGTAGGGAAAAATGGGCCTGAAGAGTGATGACAGTGAGCTCAGCAGGGCTCAGATTCCTGTGAGCCCTCCCCTTGGTCAGACCTGGTGTCAGAACCCCTGCCATCAGCTTAGTGGCCCCTCCATCTGCCCTCTTAGGACTTGCTGTGCCCAAGTCCTCACTGGATCCAGAGCCCGGCTCTGTCCCTGTGGCCAGAGCTAGGTGTTCCCTGTAGCATGAGAGTTCTCCTATGCAGAGTCCTTTTTCTGCTTGGATAAGCAGAGTGTGTTCCTTGTCAAAATGATGGAGAAGAAAGTGGGAACCCCCAACACCCCTAACAGAGAACCAGCTCATCATGGGCATACATCTCTGCCAGTCTTGGCCCTGGCCCCCAGGTCTGTGGGGCTCGCCCAGGAACTCTGGGCTCTGACCTTCGGGCAGGAAGAGTGACTGGAGTACCAGTCCAAGCCCTGACCACCAGGCTCTCTCATTCTGGCTTCTTTGGCTCTGTGACCCGGGGGGAGGGGTGCGGAGCCTGGGGGCCCTGCCTCAGCCCCCAGAGGCTCATTGGCTACAAGCTCCCAGGGACTGCGCCCCCACCGCCCCTCAAAGGGGCTTTGTGTCACCACAAAGAGGCTCTGTCCCTCCCGCAGAAGCCTGGGTGTTGCCATGGCGATGGAAGAGTCTGGGAAGAAGGGGAGCCTCCAGCTGGGAGGGGCAAGGGTGGTGGAGGCCAAGGGCACTGGTGCACGCACACAGGCAGGTGGCTAGCCCTGGGTGACCACTGCTCCCGCCCAGCTGGGGCCTCAGCCTGGCTGGAAGGTGCCCTTCGACTGTGCCTGGGCATCATCAGGCCATCATCCCACAGCCCCTTGGCTCTTGTCCAGGGTGGGCTCCTGTCTGGGTTTGGTCTCAGCCTGGATCGGAGTCTCAGGAATGCTTTAGTGCCTGCGCCTGTGCCAGAAGGTGGTGGGGAGGGGCTCGTAGCTGTCCCCTGCACTACTTCTGTCTTCCCTGAGGCAGCTGGGGGGGAGGGGACTCTGCTAGGTGGGTGCCCCGTGGAGGGGGTTGCTGGAGCCTGTGGGCCAGCCTCTGCCCCCTGATCCTACTCACCGGGGCTATCCCACTGCCGCCTTCGGTAGGCTAGAGCAGGCGTGGAGTGAGCTGAGCTGGTGGTGCAGGCAGAGACTACACTGCTTACTGCCAGTGCCCCCCCTCCCGTGCTGGAGGCCATGCCCCCCTGGCTCTCAGCTCGGCCCTGGAGGTGCCTCCTGGGCTGGTGGCTGCAGAGCCC
>NW_006922416.1:543775-587302 GCF_000298275.1 Orycteropus afer afer
GGTGGTGACTGCCTCTGCTAGAGAAATGTCATTTCCAAGCTGAATCAGATTATGGCTCTCCCAGTTCCCAGGAGGCTGCCAGTGAGTGTGTGCCATCCCAGCCCCCAATGGCCCAAGCACCCACCCACCTGGTTGGTCATTTTCTGCTTTTCTGCTTTTGTGTTCTGATGATAGCAGGAGGGTGGGCTCCTTGTCCAACACTAGGGAGGAGCACACCCGCATGAAGACCTAGCACAGAGGCCTGGGAGCCCTCTCCCCAGAAGTGCAGAGCCTTTCCATGTATTTCCTTCCAGTCTTTTTTCTGTCCTTGTTGTATGTCATCATTTCCAGGCTTAGTGTTTAATCGTAGCCTGTTGATTATATTGCTGGTTTTGGTCCTTACGCACTGTCAGAGTTTTTTGTTGTTATTGTTGATTTGTAAGTGCACTTTATATATGAAGGACATCATTTTCTTGTGGTAAGTTACAAATTGTTGTTTTTAGGTGCCTTCGAGTCGGCTCCAACTCACAGTGACCCTATGTACAACAGAACAAAACACTGCCTGGTCCTGTATCAGCCTCACAATATTTGCTGTACCTGAGCCCATTGTTGCAGCCACTTTGTCAGTCCATCTTGTTGAGGGCCTACCCCTTTTTCGCTGACCCTCTACTTTACCAAGCATGACACCCTTCTGTAGGGAATGGTCCCTGGGACCATTCCCTGGAGAATGTTACAGATACCTGATCCTACTTAATCACTGGTCTTTTGATTGTCCTGTTGACTTCTTCCTCCATTTGTTATTATGGAAAATCACAAACGCACAGGTAGAGAGCAGTATAAGTGACTCCCCATGTGCCCATCACCACTTCCTCACGTCCCCGTCCTGGTCAGGAAGTAATGCAGTCACCCATCATTTCTTCTGAGAGACTATGAAAAATATGGGACCACAATATATGGCCTTTTTTCATTTGCATTTATTTTTTGGATAGACGGACATATTTAATCTTTACAGAGTCAAGCCAGTTGATCTTTCTTGTGGCAGTCTCTTCTAGTCTTTTAGGCTGAGAACAGCCTTCTCCCTAGCCACGCTGCCTCTAGCCCAGCACTGACCATGGCTCCTGCGTGGTCCTGGCTGACACAGGCCTCAAGTTGTTGGCAGAAAGGAGCATGGAGTCTACCCCGGTGAACCCCATGCTCAGGCCTGCTGCTCTGGCCTGCCCCCATCCTTGGCAGAGTGACCCTCCTTGTGGGCTTGCCTAGGAGCTCTCCCCGTGTCTCTGAGCACCATTCAGCCACAGTAGGGATGACAGGGTGAAGACAAGCCTTTGCATAAGATCCCTGTGAGGCCTAGCCAGAGGCATAGGGAACAGGTCCCATAGAGGCAGTGCCCACAGTGTCCTGTTGGGCAGCTGTAGTGGTATAGGGATAGTGGTCCTGGGTTCACCTCCTGCTGGGCTGCTTGCTAGCCTCATCTTCTCCATTGAGTTGGGGAATACAGAGGCAGGAGGGCATGGAGGGACAGAGTGAGGCCTGACTAGTTGCCAGTTCTCTCTCACTGGGAACTGGGCAACCCAGGCAGCACTCACTGCCCTCTAGCAGATGGCCAGTGGGGGCAGGACTGAAGCCCACGCCTCCCACTTGCCTCCCCTTGCTGGCCTGACCCTTAGGAAATTCCTCTAATTCCTTAACCCAGATTGGACTCTGCCTTCAAAATTTGATTTTCCGGAGTGGGGCTTTGGCTGACTCCTTCTGAGGAGGAATGTCTGGGTCGGCACAAAGACGTCAGATGTCAGCTTTGCTTTCAGAGAAAAGATTCACCTTCCATCCCCGAGTTCCTCTGTGGAAGCCTTTGTGTTTCTGGTGGAGCACTGGGCACAGTTTTCCCCCAGGAGTTAGGGGCTGGGGCCTCTTCTTTTCAGTGGAGTCTTTCAGAGACTTGTTCTTGCCCACCTGCCCACCAAAGTGTCCAGCAACTCATTTTTCTGTTTCCACAAACCCCGCCCATCTATCCCCACCCATCCAGCCTCCTTTCCTCCCAGCTGTCCATGCTCCAGTCCTTCGTTCACTCATCTGTCCACAACCCGATCCACCCACCAACCCGGCCGTCCGTTCACCTCCCCATCCAGGTGTCTACCCACCAACCCGGCCCGCCGTTCACCTCCCCATCCAGGTGTCTACCCACCAACCCGGCCGGCCGTTCACCTCCCCATCCAGGTGTCTACCCACCAACCCGGCCGTCCTCCCATTCCTGTCCTCCAGCTCCTCCTCACCCATCCCTCCTCCTCCCGCCCAGCCTGTCCCACAGCCATGCGCTCATCATCCCATCCACACATTGTTCACTCAGTCGTCCATTTCTTTCCAGCCAACCTCCCCTGTCCTCCCATCCGTCCATCCATTCATCTACCAGTCTGTCCATCCATCTGTCCCTCCATCTATCCATGTGCTCATCCATTTATCCATAAGCATACCATCCACCCACCACCACCCATCCGTCTATTCACCCATCTGTCTGTTTTTCCCCTCCACTTGTCCATATTCCCATCTGTCCATCCACCCTCCCAGTGACCACTCAGCTACCCATCCTCCATACCCCTTCTCCTGTCTCCCTGTTGGTGGCATTGGGCAGCTTGCTTCACCTCCCCAGACTTCTTTCCTCCTGCCTCCCCGTTGCCCGGTGTGGTTCTGTGTATACAGTGAATGGGGCTCCTGGCTTGGGGCCAGGCACACGGCAGGTACGCAGTCAGTGTTGGCTGTCACTGTGACTGAGTTATCGTTTCTCTCCTGCAGTTCATGTTTTGTCTCTCTCAACTCCTCTCCCCAGTTCCTAGATCATGTTTTCTGGCCTCGACACTGTTGTCCCATGGCCCTTGGGTGGAGTCACTCCTTGGTACCTAGGACTGACAGACCTTTCCTCAGGTCGACTGCCCCCATTCCTGCCCTGGGGCACTTTAGGCTGTCTCTGAATATGTGTGAAAGGAACAAGGCGGCCCACTCCCAGCCCTCACCAGGCATCCAGTTCTTCAGTCAATGGATAGGTAGTCCTTTTCCCCCCACTCCCAAGCATGGTGGTTTAGGGTTAGTTTTGTCTGTGAGCAATGAGAAAGAAGTTTATTTCTCTCTAGCTGGCAGTTCAAACCCACCAGCCACTCCTTGGAAGGAAGGTTGGGCAGTCTACTTCTGTAGTGATACCACCTTGGAAACCCAAGGAGGGGTCGCTGTGAGTCGGATCCAATTCTATGACAGTGGGTTTGGTTTTGGTTTTTGGAATCCTTGGGAACTCTGGTGGTGTAGTAGGTAGGCCATTTGGATGCCAAGCAGAAGGTGGGTGGTTCAAATCCACCAGCTGCTCCACACCAGGAAGAGGAAGCAATCTATGTCCCTAAAGTTTCACGGCATTGGAAACCCATTGGGGGTCACTGTGCGTCAGAGTCAACTCAGTGGCAGTGGGCTGATTTTTTTTTTGAATATGCAGGAAGCCAGTGTTGGTCAGGCCCTGGGACGGTACTCCACAGTATCAGGCTGCAAAAAGGACAAGGAGGCCACATGTTCTGACCTCCTCTAATCCCACAAGAGGAAGGCAGAATCACCATCAATAGCCTAAGGCCTATTCCTGCGAGGCCAGACATGCTGCTTCCCTCCAGCCCTTTTTCCAACCGTTCCTCCCAAAGCACCCACCACCTCTCTTCGATAATTCTCTGCAGTGGCCACACAGAACTCACAGATTATAGAGTTTATTAGGAAGCACCAGGCTACAATTCAAGTTCAGGAAAAATGCTCAGTCTCTCTCCCAGCCCACTGTCTCTCAGCCAAGTCTCTCACAGTCTCTCCCCCAGCAGTGCATGTCCCTCGGTGTCTTACTCAGCAATGCGTGTCTCTTGCATCTCTTTCCCAGCAGCTCCTAGCAGCACGTGTCTCTTTCAGGAGCGCATGTCTCTTTCGGCAGCACGTCTTCCTCAAACCGCAGTCAGAGAGAGTTCTGCCTCTAGGAGGCCTCCTTTTGAGCTTGGCAGAGTGGCCAAACCAACCAATCATAACAACAGAATTCTAAGCACCTGAGAGTGAGCCTCCCATAACATTGCGTTGTGCCACACCCAACAGAAATAACCCAGGTGGATAACATTTACAATCAGGAGCTCCTCAGTTGCTCATTCCACCAGAGTTTACAATGACTTATGGGTAGAAAAGCCACACTAAGTAATTTACTACACTGCACAGGCCCAGGCCCACTCTCTTTCCATCTTGTTACTCTGAGCCTAATAGCTTCTCTTTCAAGGTCTCCTTGTGCCCCGCGTGGCTGTTTGAACCCCAGCAGCTCATGTACTCACCTGCGTCAGGTGCCACCCCAGTGGCACATGCACCCACCAACAGTACAGCCAATAGGAAGGAGGAGGGCAGCCCAGGGTCATGCCTCTGGCGTTTGGGACACTTCCCAGAAGGTGCTGCACACATTCCTACTTATATCCTACTAGCTAGAACTTGGTCTTGTGACCACCCCAGCTTCCAGGGAGACTGGAAAATGGGTTTTCTTTTGAACAGCTATGAGGCCGGCAAAGTCTAGGAGGCTGTTAACCTTGGAGAGCACCAAAAAACTTGCCGCCATCGAGTTGATCCAACTCAGCAACACCCATTGGGTTTCCAAGGTGGTAAATCTTTACAGAAGTAGATTGCCCCATCTTCCTTCTGCAGAGCAGCTGGTGGGTTGGAATCTCCAACCTTCTGGTTGGCAGTCAAATGCTTTAGGCACTGTGCCACCAGAGCTCCTTACCTTGGACAGAGAGAGATTGAATAGTGGGAGACCATGTCAGCCTCTGCCCCCACCCAGTTCTGTATAAATTGAAGAAGGGAACCTGGAGGGCCAGCCCAGGCACAAGCAAGCAGTGGCTTGGCCATAGGTCTGGGCTCAGCCCCCAGCTTGTGGCAGAGGCTCAAACGCTTAAGGTGATTCTCTCTCATGGGGCCAGCCCAGCAGGCCTCACAGAGCAAGTAGTGAAGCGTGTCTGGGGCAGAGGGAGCCGCTGGTGCAGAGCTGGGCAGGCCTGTGCTAGGGGCAGCTGGATCTTCAAAGGCTGGGTGCTACAGTGATGACAGTGCCAGGTGGTTCCCATTTGTGCCCCGGACCCCTGGGTCTGGGCCGCCATCATGCTGTTTGTGGGCTTGCATGTACCCCCAACTCTCGCGGGTGATCATGCCCACCTCTGCAGCTAGCACTCTGTAGGCAGCACCCTGAAGGCAGCTGGGGTTTACTGCCCAGCAGAGCCCTCCATGCTCTACCCACTTCTGAACTTCTCTCTGCAGAAGGCTTATCTTAATGAAGGGAATGCCAAAGACATGTAATCATTAAAACTGAGTGTGGCTCGACTTGACTTGTCACATTGTAAGGGGTCTTCAGTTGTGGCTCAAGTGGCCAAGAGCATCACTCTCATATAAAATTGAGGCTGCTGAGTTTTTATGAAATGACGTTGTTTTCCCAGAAAAGATACTTCTTTCCTGTTTAGTGCTAAAACAAGTCCATGGGTTGAAGCATTTGAGTAAGAAGCCACGACCTCCTGTGAGGATGGTGTAAGCTAGTTGCTGAGGTTTTGGTTGGGGGGTCCTTAGGGGTCTGCCCACCAGGTAATGGCAGGCCTTTCCAGGTGAGCAGGAGGCCAAAGAGGAGAGTGAGGGTCAGCTGAGGCCCCTCTCCCACCCTCAAAGCTAAGAAGCTTGTCCACTGTCCACCCACATCCAGGACTGGGTGGCTCTGCTCCAAGCCCTAAATGGGGAGAATGGCTTTGAAGTCTCACGGTCGATCCTAAAAATTCATGCACAGTTTGTGTCACATGTCATGTCATACATTGTTTTAACATCAAATTACATTTTGAGTTACCATCAGAAAAGCTGCCTTGGAGTGGTGGCCTGGGGTGCTCTATACCAACACGTACTCCTGGGTGGGTCTGTGAACCCCAGGGAGGCCAAAGTGCAGGGGAAGTGGGTCTGGGCCTTGCCCTACATCACCTAGATCCACAGCCAGGGGCTTGCCTCCCGCGCACCCTGACCACGGTGACACAGCTGGGACTTGTAGACTCAGCACCTCCCCTGTGAGCAGACAGAAGGGTGCACCCTTGGGCCATGGCAGAGGGCATGGGCCCAGGACTGGGTCTCTGGCCCTCCTGCGAACAGCTGCCAGGGCACTGTCTTCCTGAGTTGGCCAGTGTTTGGGGTGTTGCTAAGGAGACACACAGTCATTTAGCTCCAAGTGAGCTAAATCGGGCAATGAGAAGGTCAGTGTGGGGTTGGTCACCTTCTTGCTGTGACCTACAAATTCTGGGCCCCCAGCCCGTCTCCAGATGGAGCAAGGAGTCACCTCCTGGTTATGCCTTCCGGACAAGTCTTCTTGTGTGCAGAGGCGTGGCATGCTGGGAGAGCTCCAGGCAAGGAAGGCGGATGCTGGGGGCTTCCCAAGCACTCGCTGTCTCCAAGATCTGCAGCTCGGGCCTGGTCCTCTGGAGGTAGGGAGCCATGGTGCATACAGGTGGACCTTGAGATGAGACAGGACCCATAGCTCCACACGTGATGGAAGAAAGCACCTCCCTCCTCTGTGTGAGGCCAGCAGTTGCCCTGGGTCCTGATGACCGACCACCTCTCAGGACTCGCCTTCTCCCCCTCAGTGAGTCCTGGCTGCAGCCATACAGGTCCTAGTGGCAGCTTCCCATTAGATACAAACCCTTGGTTCTAAGGCTTCAATGAGAATGGGCTGATGTAAACAAGACTAGGGCAAAGGCTCAGGGTGACGTACTGCTGCCACCTAACTCGTTCTTCCCCGTGCTGCCCTCCCCTAGAGAAAGGCCTTGCCGTACCCCCTTGGGCCAGCCGCCTGGCTCAGTCCATAAGTACACAAGGCCTGCTCTGGGCCCTCAAGCTGGCATGTGTATAAGCTGGCATATCTAGGACCTGTGTACACAGGCAGTGGTGGGTGCACGGGGGCTCCATCGGTTGATGTGGTCAAGCCCAGTGTTGCCCCTTCCTCTCCCGAGTCTCTGTCCTTCCAGCTGGTTCTGCTCAGACCAGTTAGTGCAGAGTTTAGCCCCCCAGTGGTCTTGTATGCTATGCGCCTCCTCGCCATGCGCAATGCCCCTTGCCCTCACGGCTGTGCAGGGGCGAAGGGTCCAGTAAAGTGGGCTCCAGCACTATTGTGGGGTGGGCTGGGAGTGGGCCCTAGGCAGGCCTGGCACTGTGCCCCGCACAGGGTGGATGCTGGACGTCGTGGCCCTGGGGCCCCTGCCCCACCTGCCTGGCTTGGGGTATCCACAGCCGCTAATTGCTGCTTGGATCTGTGCTCTGCATGCTTGTGTGTTGCTGGTTCTTGCCCACGAAAAACAAACATGCTGGGCAGCCAGGGAGCCGGGGAGGGGAGTTGCTGGCAGGTCTCTGTAGCTGCTAAGCCCCCTCCACCTACCTCCCCGTAGGCCTCTGGGGCCCGCCGGGGCAGTGTTGGACCGAGGCCTGAAGTCCTGAGCCTTGCCAAGTCTCATCAGAGGATAGTGGGTCTGCTAGCTTCCTCTGCTGCCCTGCCCACACACCTCTCTGTGTGTCCTGGCGCCAGGCACCTGTGCAGTGGCTGCTCACCCTCTGCACACTCAGTGGCACCAGCTGTGTGCCTGCAAACAAGTACCACCTCTTTCTGGGCTGCAATGTCTGCCTCTAAGAGGTGGGCCTGCCGGTGTCTTGTGAAATGGGTGAGTTGACGTATGTAGTGCACAGCGGAGGGCCTGAGAGGTAGTAAGCACTCAGTCCCACCAGTGGGCCCTGAGACGCCCTTAGTCTATGCTCCACTGGGCCTAGCAGGAAATGGGAGCCCAGGTCAGAAGCCCATGCGCTGTGGGGAGTGAGCTGCTTCTGGTCAGCCCTGGATTAATGGCTTTTAATTTAGAATTCCGTCAGCGCAGCTTCTCTCCGGAGAGCAGGATGCGTTGCATCGGGAGTGAGTCCTGTGTTCCGGGTGGGAAGGGAAAGAAGTCCCCGTGATGGCGCCGCCCAGCCTCTGCCGGCCCAGGCCGACCTCACTCTTCTTTGTCTGCAGCCGGCGGCCACCCTGGCCATGGAGGACCGCAACGCACACTCAGCAGCCAGCATCCTGGCCTCCGTGAAGGAGCAGGAGGCGCGCTTCGAGAGGCTGACGCGGGCGCTGGAGCAGGAGCGGCGCCATGTTGCACTACAGCTGGAGCGCGCCCAGCAGCCCAGCATGAACAGCGGTGGCACAGGCTGTGGGCAGCCCTTGCCAATGGCCTGGCAGCAACTGGTCCTGCAGGTAACAGCCCAGTGACTTGGAAAGAGTGAAAATGGCCAAGTGGGGAGATGATCAAGCGGCCCTGGTGGACCCCAAGCCAGCAAAGCATGGCTTATTTTAAGACATGTTGGGGCTTCAGGGGAGGGAGGAAATTGGGACCCCTAGGGGGCTGGAAGTCCCTTGTGGGTGTGTGGGGTAGCATGTGATGAATGGGCCTGACCCTCAGAAAGGCACCTTTCCACTCAAAAGAGCCCTCGGGTCCAGGCAGCCAAGCAGGGTCCATTCTGAGCAGTTCAGTGGTTAGCTTAGGGATTGAGGGCTTTGACTGGCCCCACGTCTCCCTGCCATAGTGTTGCCCTTTATTGCGTGCCTCGGTGGGTCAGCCCCAGGGGAAGACTTGACCAAGTCCCCAGGCTCTGCCTGCAGCTTAGACAGTGGTCTGGGAGTCTCAGTTTCCCTGTTGGCTGTTGACCTGAGGCAGGGCTCCGGGTCCTGCTCGGCCCAGGAGGTGGGGGGCCGTGGCTGCTCTGTGGCTGGGCCCTCAGAGCCCTGAAGTTGGGGTGCACACTCAGAAGTAAGACCCCCTTGGACCCCACTCAGCACTCACTGTGCCTGAGCACCCTAATATGCAAACAGGAGGTGGTGGCATCTGCTGGTGGGATGATGAGGGTCGAAGGGGGAAAATCAAGGGGCCTGGAGTTTGGTGTGCTTGTTACAGTTCCCGTTAGCTACCCAGCAGAAGGCCTAGGGCAGGCCGGTCAGGAGGGCCCAGCTACAGGCCTCCTGCTGCTGTCCCTCTTTATCACCCATTTTGGAGCCCCGGGGCCCACGGTCTGCTGTGTCCACACTGCTCCTGGTGGAGTGATCCTAGAAGGCCCTCTCTGCAGGTTCCTTGATTTCCCTGGCTCAGTTTCCCCCCAGCAGCAGGTAGAAGTGTTGCCCACCTAAATCAAGCAGCTGGGCTTCCTCTTGGCATGCTCCCACCCCTATCCCCACCACCTGTACAGGGTACTGGCCAGGCACACACACCTGGTACATGTGCTGGTGTCTTGGGGTAGTCTGTGCCCTTTATGGCTGGAGAGAAAGGGGGCATGGTGCTGGTCTGGGCTGAGGCTGGCTCACTGGGCTAGCTTCAGCTCATTATGGGGGGTGTGGGGCATAGAAGCAGTGGCCTGCATCAGACCAGGGGACATGAGGTAAGGGACCCTCTCTGATCCTCAATGACCTTGTCTGGTCAGTGGGGGATACCAAACTCACTGCCGATGAGTTGATTTTGACACACAGCGACCCCTCCTTGGTTTTCTGAGGTGGTGTTTCTACAGAAGTCTTCCTTCTGAGGAGTAGCTGGTGGTTTTGAGCTGCCAGGCTCTGGTTAGCAGTCAGGTGCCTTAGGCACTATGGCACTAGAGCTATATAATGATTCTTATATCCACTCACTTGACCCCTGTGAAGGTGCAGCCCAGCATGGGTGTGCGACTGGAGCCAGATAAGTGTCCATTCCTTCCCTTAGGACCAACCTCCAGAGAACCTCGGGTCCCGCTGACAGTCTGGACCTCTTGGGAAGCAGTCTTTCCCAAGCCCCACTGTGCTGAGTGATCTCAGTAGGGCCACATAGTCAGTTCACAGGAGGCTAGCACTCGGGCTGGAGTGGGCCTAGGTGAAGAGCCAACCCTGCTGTCTCCCAGGCACTCCAAAGTGGGTTGCATGGGTACAATGGCAGCCAGTGACTACCCTGTGACTACTACCCCGCAGGTGCCAGGGGCTGTATCTCACTCCACGCTGGAATAGGCTCCAGCCTTTAGCCCATGGATGGCACCACAGAGGGTCAGTGTCCTGGCTGGGGAGATGTTCCCACACCCTAGAGTTGCCCTAGCCTCCTGGGGGCTATAGACCACACAATGTTAGGCCACTGCCCCTCCCTGTCTGCCTGGGTTTTCTGTCTCTTGGGAGGAGATAGTTTTCTCAGGCTGGGATTAGAGCAGGCATATGTTCCCAGGGCTCCAGCTGTAGTCAGGCGGCTTGGGATGCTGCAGGAGGTTGGGGCCACCAGGGCTGGCCAGGCCCCACAGCCTTGATGCCAAACCAGCTTCCCAGATAATCTCAGCAGGAGACGCCTGATGACCTGCCTGCTGAGCCACAGAGCTGCCGGGAGTATGGTGCTCAGGGCTGGGGTTTGGTGTTTGAGAAGCTCCAGGGCTGGGGGCCAGGTAGCAGCTACAGCCAAGGCTGGGCAGCCAGGAGCCAGGGTTTTGAGAGGCTTGAGGGGGCAGCTGGGACTGAGGCTGGGAAGCTGGGGGGCAGGCATCATTGCTGCTGTACTCCCTGAGCCGTGCCACGGTCCTGACCGCCTGCCATCCACCCTCTGGTATGAAGGCGCTTAGTGTGGAGAGAGGCTGCCCATAGTGAGGAGGGTGCCATTAGGGGCCTGGTCTGCTGGGCTCTTACAGCCACCTCAGCCAAGATGAAATTTGGGAGAAGACAAAAATGGCTCAAACATAGATAGCATCAAGACTGTGTCCCTTGGGGCAGTGGTCCAGTCCTACTCACTCACCAAAGTGGCTCCTCAAAGTTCAAGGCATCTTAGGAAACTGAGGCTCACAGGGCAGTGCGCACCCAGAGTGCTGGACCATTAGTGTGTGTGGTGCATCTTGGAGACAGAGTGGCCCCAGTGGAGGCTTGGTTTCTGAGTGGGGTCTGGGAACAAGTGGGTGCGAGGCAGGAGACCCAAGCTCAGGCCCCCTGTCTGGCCCGACCCACGGAGCCTCCTTGGGCTGGCCCAGCCCTGCGCATCTAAGACATGAGTTTCTTTGTCCATAGTGCAGTTGGCTGCTGGTTTGCCTTTGTGAGATATGACCCGAGTTGGTGGCTCTGGCCACATCAGAGCCTCACTCCCCAGGGTGTGGCTGCGTATTCACGTGAGGCTGTGGGGGGCACTCTGGTGGGACCAGTGCAGACTGTGCCTGAGCACGCTTTCCCCTCCCCCCAGCCACCACAAGTCACCCAGAAGATTGCAGGTGTGGAGGGTAGAGGGTTCAGAACCAAATGGGCCCCTATGAGGCCAGGATCCAAGACTAGACAGGTTACGTGGCTGGCGCAGGGACATCCAAAAGTTCTTCTTTCCACTGAAGCTGCTCTTATCCTTGTGGGATCCCTCGGGGGATGGACCCTGAGCTGCTGTTTTAATGAGGGGGACCCAAGACAAAAAGGGTTGCCTGTGGGATCCTTTGCCAGGTCATCAGTGAGCTGTGTGGGTACGTTTCTTTGAGGCCCCATTCCGGGAAGTCTGAATCTGGGGAGACCGGGGAGACCCCGCGGGCAGGATCCTGCAGGGCTGGTGGTGCCTTAAGTATTATATACTGTCTCGTTGGCCACCATTTCACAGCAGGATGAGCAGTTAGTGCTCTGGGAGCCACCCATCAGCCTGAGGGAATTGTTTTCCCAACTATTCAGGGAGCGAGTGGGGGGCAGCGTGTGTGCCCATTTACTAGTGGCAGACCGAGCCAGAGAAGGAGCTGGTAACTGGGCGAAAAATAAGATCCTCGAGGTAGAGGTGCGAGGAGCCCCTACAGGCCTCCAGGCGGTGGAGGCGGCCCTGGCCCCGCCCAGGCTGCGGAGCCACGCCCCGTGCCCGTAGGGGGCGTCCTGCGCCCCGCCCCGCCTGGGCGCGGCCCCGCCCGATTGGCTGCTTGCCTTGACCGCCGCCAGATCCGCCTCCGCGGGGAGTGAGTCCGCTGAGCCCGAGCGGCCGAGGCGCCGGAGCCAAGCCGGGTCCGTTGCCTCGCCGCTCGTTGCCCCGCGGAGCCCCAGCCCCATGCCGGCTGAACTCAGACAGGTTGGACGGAGCTTGGTCCAGGGCGGAGGGCGTCACCGTCCCCGGGGCCTGGCGGGACCCCGGCGGCAGAGGGCGGCGCCGGCCTTCCCGGGAGGACCCGCTTTTGTTTTGCGGAGCCGCCAGCGAGCAGCTATTGTCTGCGCCCCGGACTTGGGCCGCGTCGGGCCCCGGGGTCGGCGGAGGCTGGCGTGAGCGCACAGTCCTGGGGGTGTGCAAGAAGCGGGGCGGGGCCGCGGAGTCTCTGGAGCCCCTCCCCGCGGGCTAGGCGCGGGGGTCCGTGGACAGTGCGTCCCTACGCGCCGAGCGGGGCGGGACCAGTGGGCGCGCCCCCGGCGAGCGCCCGGGGCAGGTGCGGAGGACGCGGCCTTCCCGGGCAGCCCCTCGTGCAAGAGGGTGGCTGAGGCCGGAGAGGGAAGCCCGGCTCAGTCTCTTACTCCCCAAGGGCTCCCTTGGCCTACCCCCTTGCCTCCACGTCCCCAGCGCAGGCTCTGACTCCAGGGACCTGCGAAAGGGCTTCCGGTGCGTTAATGGAAGCCCTCTGCTGCGGTCGCGCACGTGAGGGAGGGGGCACGAGGAAACCTTCCAGCAGGGACGGTGGTGGGGCCTGTTGGCAGCTGCACTGAGTCAGAGGGAGGGCTCCATTAACGGGCAAACAGGCCAGGAGCTGAGGCTTAGCGGAAAAGTGACTTGCCCAAGGCCTCTTGAAGAAGGTGGCTTTCTTCCCACAAACCTGCTTACTTGGGCCAGTCTGGCTGCTCGCTGCCCCTGAGGTGGAGGGCCCAGTTGGATGCGCTGCGGAGATTCTGGGTTACAGGTGGCATAGTGCCTAAGGCGCTTGAGTGCTAACCAGAAGACTGGTGGTTCAAACCCACCAGCTGCTTCTTGGAAGGAAGGTTGGGCGATCTACTTCTGTAGTGATACCGCCCCGGAAAGCCAAGGAGGGGTTGCTATGAGTCGGTCTGACTTGAAGGCACATAACTACAACAAGAGCAAGAGAATGTGTACTAGGCTTGGGGAGGACAGAGGGTGATGAGACCCTGACCCAGTCCTGTTCCCCCCACCCCCAACCTTGTTTTCCCAAGCCTGCTAGATGCCAACTGCCCGTGGCTTCTCTCTACAGGGAGCTGGGCGGACCTCAGGGCAGACACACCCTGGCAGGCAAACCTCCTGTTCCATGCAGGGCTGAGAGAAGCTGTAGATGTGAAGAAAAAGGGCATTTTGTGGTAGCCAGGGAGTTGCTCTTTGACCCGCCCTGCCTACTGGGAGATACCAGGCTCACTTGTCCTGGCCTGAGTCTGGGAGAGTCACACTGGGGAAGGTGGTTGTCACTCTGACCATTCTGTCATCCAGCTATCTGTGCTCTCTGGGAATGGGGTGGGGGGGTGCATTCAGGGAGCCAGCTGTGGGATCCCTGCCTTAACGTGCCCCTTAGGTGCATGTTGGGCCCGTGGACAGGGTCTGGTGCCCACCAGTGCAGTTGGTTTCTCACTATACAGACAGCGAGTGCTCAACTCTAAAGTCCAGGCGGCACTGTACGTCTTGGGACCCCAGCTCGGGCACTCCCCTTTGGACTTGGCTTGTTTCCTTTGGCTCCTCCCTCCTGCATTCCCGCACGCACACACGCAGTTGTTGTGGGCTTTTGCCCAGGCGGTGGCCCCTCTATGCCTCACTCCACATCTCGCCTTTCCTGGCCCTGCGCTGGTCCTGTTGCCAGATGAAGAAGCTGAGCCCCAGGAGTGGCTGAGCCTCTAGGGACCCCTTAGAGCTGGGCGGTGGGCGTTCATGCTGATCTGTCTCCAGCCCCAGCCCTGGAGCGGGCTGCTTCCTCAAACTGAAGAGAACTCATGGGAACGCCCAGGCCCAGAGGCTCGGTGGATCAGGATGTGGCAGCCACAGGATGGATTTGAAGCCCTGGGGCCGGGAAGAGGCCTGGTACCTTGGTCCCAGCAGAGGGGTGAGGATGAGGCCAGGGCTGGGGCTAGAGTGACGAGGGTCAGTTGACAGGAATTGACGGGATTTGGGATATGGGTAAAGGAAGGAGGTGGTGTGTCCAAGACAGTGCCCGTGTCTGGGGTACAGGTTAGGACAGGCCGGAGTCTGGTCTGGGGCAGGGACTGTGTAGGGCTGCAGGGTCGAGGGTCCTTGAAGGTGGGCCTGAGCAGGTGGACTGGGACTTGGGGGCCCTAGAGCAGGGCACGGGAGCCAGATGGCAATGAGCAGCTTCCTTGAGCACCCGTTATGTGCTGGTCGCCAGCCCGCGGCCCTGCGTCCTTACCCTGAAAACGTTGCAGAGGTTGAGCCATGGGATGGCATCAGGTTCTCCGCTTACCAGCTGTGAGATCCCCATAGTGGACGTCTGGGTGGGTGACTCGAGGGGCTGGCGGCTCCTGCCCGTGCATGTTGAGAGCATGTGAGGCACAGTACTGGGAAAAGGTCTGGATGTGTGGAGGGCATACATACACGTGTAAGTGTGCTAGAAACAGTAGGCACAAGTGGGCTTGGTGGGCTCTTAGGAGAACACACAGAATGACGTGCTTAGGTGTGTGTGTCAGGCAGGGTGCTCATGCACACGTAGGGTATACACATCCTTGCCTGAGGAGGCAGGTACATACATGTGTATGTACACAGGTCCCTGCCCGTGTGCGTGTGTATGCATGCATGAGCATACATGCCAGGCAGGGTGCTCACCCACGTGTATGCACATTCATGCCTGAGAGACCCGGTATATTCATGTGTGTATATGTATGTGTGTACTCAGGCCACGCCCAGGTGCCAGTCAGGCTACTCGTGCACACATGCATGCGTACGTTCCTGCCTTAGGGATTAGGTACACGTAGGTGTGTGTCTTTGTGTGTTTGTGTATGCCAGGCAAGATGCTCATGCACACACATATACACATACATCCCTGCCTGAAGGGCAAGGTACATGTATGTGTATGTGCTTGTCCGTGTGTGTGTGCCAGGTGTGGTGCTCATGCACATGTGTGTATGCATACATCCCTGTTTGAGGGGCCAGGTTGCTGCACATGTGTGTATGGGGGCCCGGCTTTCCCCACGATCAGCTGACTCTCAGTCCCACCCTCTAGGATGAAGTCATCACCCATTTTTAGCTTTCCCAGGTCATTTGCCAGTGGGGCTCTCTGGGCTTTGGGGTTGTCAGGGCTTGGGATTCCACAGCGTGGAGTGTTGCTGTGTGATGCCTTAGGCTAGCTAGGCCATGCTGAGGGGCCCTGGTTCTCCTGAACCCCCTGTCTCCTTATCCCCCTGACTCTGCACCATGTCATCCTTCACCACAGGCTGGACTGGCAGAAATGATCTGGGTCACAGAGTGGCACTGAGGTCCAGAGGTGTGCCTGTCCGCACCCCATGCACTCTCCCCACTGCCTGGCCTGGGGTGGGGGTAGGGCTCTTGTCTGGGAGTGCTTAATGTATGCAAATGTATGCAGAGCTACTCAGGGTTTGATCCCCGCCAGCAGAGTCCTGGGCAACATACCCCGACGTCAGTCTTGTTTCCACCCCCCCCCCACTGCCAGCATGTAGCCCGAGGCTTTCCCACGGCTGCACCCTCCCGGCTTCTGAGCTCTGAGTGGACTCTTGGGGCCCAGCAGAGAGCGGGTGAGCTGCCGCAGTCGCCAAGCACGTTTGGGGCAGCGGAGGCTCTGGTAGTGATGGGCTGTCCCTGCACCAGAGCCTCCCAGTTCTCCCCAGGGCTCCTACGAGGCCAGAGAAGAGCCCAGGCCAGCCTGCTGGCGGCCTGCCAACATGCCCCTACGCTGAGCCTCAGTTTCCTTCTCTTACCTAGGGAGCAGTGTTCCCTTTTCCTGTTCAGGTCCCGGAAGGCCATGTCCCATCTGCATCCACATTCCAGCACCTTCGTGGCGTCAGCCAGGCCTGTGGACCACGAGGAATGAGTGTTCCTAAAAGGCCGCCTTGCAACATCCCCTTCCCTGTGGATGCCTGAAATGCCCGCATTAGCAGTTTGTGAAGTTCTGGGTGAATCCCCTCCCTTCCACTAGGCCTCGTTTTCCCCATCGTGTGAGGGCCTGCTCCTGGGGTAGGAAGGAGGACATCCTGTGGCCCTCTTCTTCCTGAGTCACCAGTGCCTCGTGATGCACCCATCCTAACATGTGCCTCATGCACCTGTAGAGGTGATGGGGCCCAGAACTTCAGCACTGCGTGCAGTTAGGGGGGCAGGCATCCCTCTAGGACAGGACTCGGTCACAGAGAGGTTTCACGTTCCAAGGACCTAGAGCATGTTCGGCAGTGTTCTTCTCAGCCAACCTTTCTGCTAGACACTGGCCTAGAGGTGGGCACCCAAGTGGCACCCTGACTGTTCCGCTTGGGACGCATGCCCTGAGGGGAGGCGTGAGCGCCTGGCCTTGGACAGCCCTCAGCTCAGTAACGGGCAGAATACCAGCTGTGCAGCCAGGCCGATGTGGTTGTCAGTGGCTGGAGTGCATTCACTCAGTGTTTGTGCAGGCCTTGGGCCTGGGCACTCAGGCAGGGGACCTACCCTGCAAGGTACAGAGGCCTGGGCTTCAGGAGCAGACCTTGTCTGCCTGCTGACCCAGCCCCAGCTGCTGGAAACGTGCTCTTCCTTCACCTTCCCACTGCCCACCGTGGTTTGGGTTTCATCCCCTGCCTGTCCTGCCCTGATGCCAGTCCTGGGATGAGAGTGGGACTCGGCAGTGGGCTTGGAGACCTGTGTGGTCAGAGGCTCAATCAAAGGCAGGCTGGACTCTGTGGTCCCCATACTCCTCAGCACAGCAGAGGTCCAGCCCAGATCGGTTGTGGGCTGGGTGCTCTTTCAGCGTCAGTCTCCGCATTGGCACGTCTGGCCAGTAGGCGCACGTGTGTCTCAAGAGGAGTCACTGTCCCAGACTGTCTGGCCTGGAATCCCACTGTCATGATGCCCTTCAGGAACAAGGGTACCTATAGGCTGAGAACGAGGCAGGTGGTGAGTGCTGGGGCCTGAGGGTGGGGAGGTTTGACAGAATGTTCAGTGAAAGGACACTGAAGTTCCCACCAAGTGCCAGCTGAGCCCCCTCGGCTGGAGCCAGCCCTCTCTGAGTTGTAATATGCTGTCCAGGACATTAGCCAGTGGGAGTACTATCTGTTGGTCTGAGGCAGAATCAGACCATGCCCGCTTGATACCCTAAGAGTGTCTGGGCCGGAAGGAACAAGAGTATTTGGGTCCTCTGAATGCCCAGGGCATCATGAGAGCTGGGTATTTCTGTCTTGTGAGGGCATCTGATTGTTGTGGGGGCAGGAGCCTGGATGTGGCCAAGAAGAGTCACCGAAAGTCCTAGAATCACCACCACAAGTCCTCGTGCTTGGTCCCTGGGGTGGGGGCAAGGAGGAGATCCAGGACCCCACCTCCCCCTGGTTGACGTACCTGTGTGGACTCAGCTAGGTCGTGCCTGGGGCCCCTTGGAAAGCAGCTGCCCCAGACTGCCCACCACTGTGGTCTGCGGCCTGGTCTGCCGGCTCTGCTTCAGGAGGCTCTGGGATGGAGTGATAGGCTGGGGCCAGTGGTCAGGAGCGTGTTCCTTCCTGTTCTTACCTGTTCGGGCTGAGACAACCCCTGGGGTCCACTGGGCTCCTGGAGAGGGGACGTTAAGAACAACACTGGATGTAGTAGGGGCAGGAAGGCAGACGCTCCTGGCAGAGGGGCCAGTGTGAGCCAAGGCAGTCCTGCCCTACTGATGCCCACCTACCTCACCGCAGGAGCAGAGCCCAGGCAGCCAGGCCTCGCTGGCCACAATGCCGGAGGCGCCCGAGGTGCTGGAGGAGACGGTGACGGTGGAGGAAGACCCTGGCACACCCACCTCCCATGTGTCCATTGTCACATCTGAAGATGGCACGACCCGGCGCACAGAAACCAAGGTACAGCCAGGTCCAGGCGGGTGGGCTCTGCAGGCCACGGTTGTCCTGTTTGTAAATAGGCACATTCACTGGCCACTCGGAAATCCTTCATTGTCCTGGTGGGAAACAGGCCGCCCAGGCAATGTTCAGACCTCTCAGGCCGTCCGCCTATCTTCCAGGTCACTAAAACGGTCAAGACAGTGACCACACGGACAGTGCGCCAGGTGCCTGTGGGCCTGGATGGCCTCCCACTGCTGGATGGGGGTCCCCCGCTGGGCCCCTTCGCTGATGGCCCCCTGGACCAGCACTTCTTGCTGCGTGGCAGCGGCCCCGCGGCCACGCTCTCCCGTGCCTACCTGGGTGGGGGGGGTGGCTTTCCTGACGGCCCTGAGCCACGTGACGGGCCCAGCTACGGCAGCTTGTCCCGTGGGCTGGGCGTGCGGCCCCCCCGCGGTGGTCCCCTTGGTCCAGGCCCCTGCGATGGCTGTTTTACGCTGCCAGGCCGCCGTGAGGCTTTCCCAGCAGGCCCTGAGCCTGTGCTGCCAGGCGGCCGCTCCCTGCCCGAGCGCTTCCAGGCAGAGCCGTATGGTTTAGAGGATGACACGCGCAGCCTGGCCGCGGACGACGAGGGTGGCCCTGAGCTGGAGCCCGAGTACGGCACAGCCACGCGGCGGAGGCCTGACTGCGGCAGGGGCCCTCGCACGAGGTGAGCACTGTTTCCTGCTGCCCCTTCCGCCTCACGCTCCCTCACCACAGAACGCCCCACAGCCGGGTCCACAGGCAGTCAGACTGCCGGAGCTGAGTCAGTCATACACTTCCTGGTATGAGTTGGCCTCTAGGCATTTCTCAAGGAAAGCAGCAAATGGGTCCTGAGATCGGGGAAGTTTGGGCGTCTTCCCTGTGTTTGGGGCTTCACCTGCTGCCCCTTCTCCACACAGACAGCCATGAAGACCTGAGTGCAAAAGACTCGGGCTGTTGCTCTGAGCAGGAAGCCCCAGCCGGACTCCCTGTGCCTCGTTTTCTCTTATGCACAGTCATGACCAGAACCCAGGGCCTCTGCCCCTTCCCGGCTCAGCCCCTAGTTTTGTTCTCTCTCGCCTCAGTTTTTTTTTTTTTTTTAATCTGTAGAGTGGGAACATCATAGCTGGGTCTGGTTCATGCTGAATGACCCTGGACAAATTACCTGACCCTGCCTAGCCTCAGTACGCCTCTGGGAAGTGTGTTTGATGGTGACAACCTACAAGGCTGCTGAGAGTCAAAGACATCTTGTTCCCTGGGGGGCTGGTGGCCTAAATGCCCCTCAGATGCCCCCCCCCACCTCAATCTTCCTTGATCATGAGTTCCTTTTCTGAGTTACATCTACAAATGGAATGGGAGCCTAAAGCCCACTGTTTGGTGAAAGTCAGTATGGGTACCCAAATTAGGAAATAGACAACATGTACAAATTTTAGTGTCAAATTAGCCAGTTGTCCTCATGTGTTTCCCTTTCCTCTAGAAAGGGGTTTTATGCAGATCTTTCAGCCAGTCAAGAAGGCCTCATCTTCTCGATAACAAGGCCGCCCCTGGCAGGCGGTCACTCTGTGAAGAGAAAACACCCTTTGGCTCTGGCTTCCTGTTACCCAGAGGCCACTGGGTTGGTGTGTACAAGGAGAGCTCACCTGCTCCCCTACATCCTGATGCTCATGGGAAGATGAGGCTGTTCTGCAGAAGGGAGTTGGTCCCCCCAACGTACCTAGACATTGCAGGGAGAGGCATTTAGCTCAGAGCCTGGTGACGGGAGTGAGTGAACTCCCAGTGGCCATTGGCTGGGTTTGGCCTGTTATTGGCTCTGTCTGTTGGTTTTTGCTCGGCTGGGCCCTGGCTGTTGACTCCACCTCATGCCTCGGACCAGGAGTGCAAATGTTCTTCAAGTTCACAACCTCCCGAGGAGCTGTGACAGGGGCACTCGGGCAGGCTGGGGGCTGCCGAAGATGTTCACACCCCGCTTGCCTGCACAGGCCCTACGAGGACGTAGTGGAAGATGCCAGCGAGCTGCTGGATGAGCGGCCTCCGTTCCCGACAGTGACGGCGCCCCTGGCGCAGCCTGAACGAGGCAGCCTGGGCAGCCTGGACCGGGTGGTGCGGCGGTCACCCTCAGTCGACAGTGCCCGCAAGGAGCCGCGCTGGCGGGACCCCGAGCTGCCTGAGGTGCTGGCCATGCTGCGGCACCCGGTGGACCCTGTGAAGGCAAACGCGGCCGCCTACCTGCAGCACCTGTGCTTTGAGAATGAGGGTGTTAAGCGTCGCGTGCGGCAGCTGCGGGGGCTGCCGCTGCTTGTGGCGCTGTTGGACCACCCACGGGCAGAGGTTCGGCGCCGGGCCTGTGGGGCACTGCGCAACCTGTCCTATGGCCGGGACACAGACAACAAGGCCGCTATCCGGGACTGTGGTGGCGTGCCTGCCCTGGTGCGCCTGCTGCGGGCCGCCCGGGACAACGAGGTTCGTGAGCTGGTCACAGGTGAGCAGGCACCCGGCCAAGCCTGCTTCCCCCAAGGAGAGAGGAGAGCAGGATTTGGCCTGGGAAAGGTGGGACCACATGAAGTCTCCAGCCAGCAGGGCTCTTCCTGTTAGTCCAACAGCCTGGGTGGCGTGCCCCGGGTGGCAGGTGGCAGGTGGCAGGCACAGGCTGATGAGCTTGTCAGCCCATCCTACTCTATGTCTGGGCTTTCCTGCATGGGCAGGGCTGGGTTTGGGCCCCTCAGGCAGGTCCCTCACCTGCCCTGTGCCCGCACAAGCCCCCCCAAGACCATTCTTCCTCACTGTCATCCACCTGACTATGTCCCGGTTGGAATTGTGTCTGTGGGAGCTAACGGCTACGTGGGAACATCTCTGGCTAATCCCTGTGGCCCGAGGAGAGTGAGTCCCACCTGCCCACATGGCTAGGAAAGGAGGCGGCGGCAGCAGCACCCCCTTCATCCCCAGCCCCTTTGGAGATCCCTTCCAGCTAGGCCTAGGTCAGGGACCCAGCACCTCTCTCACTTTTTGTCACTTCCTGTCTTCCATCTGAGCTGGGGCGAGACGGGGGCGGGGAGGGCAGGTTCCGAGTGGTGTGCAGGCTCAGCACTGGTCAACGCACTCCACAGGCACGCTCTGGAACCTGTCGTCCTACGAGCCCCTGAAAATGGTCATCATCGACCATGGCCTGCAGACGTTGACTCACGAGGTCATTGTGCCTCACTCAGGCTGGGAGCAGGAGCCCAATGAGGACTCAAAGCCACGGGATGCTGAGTGGACCACTGTCTTCAAGAACACATCAGGCTGCTTGAGGTGTGGGCAGGGGGCGGGGCCAGGCTGTTCAGTGTGGACGAGGGGCGGGAATGTGGTGTGGGCTTCAGAGCCATATCCCTCCCTGTGTCCTGAGAACAGGGCATCCTCTGGACAAGGCTGGCAGTCTCCCACTCTCCTCCCTTACCCCACAGCTCCAGCCCTGGCCACTCCTCCCATCACCATGACGACTAGGGGTAGGGGGGTACGGCCCTTGGCTCCTACCTGCCTTGGAGGCCTCATCTCACTTCCCCATGATTTCTGCCCCATCCCATCCCTAGGTGACCTACAGAGACCTTGCAGCCAGGGTCCTGGATCCCCATGGGACTGCTTTTTGTCAGGATGTACCCCCACAGTGCTGTGTCTCAGCCCAGAGCTGCCTGCAGTGGGGAGTCAGAGATCACCCAAACACAGACCTAGGCTCTGGCCCCCACCTCTGTCCCTTTCCAACATAACTGGGGAGTTGGGGGACCCACCTCTCTGATAAGAGATGCCAGGCTGGGGTCCAGACACTGAGATCTCTAAGGGACCAGGCCACTGCTGCCCCACTGTCACTGTGCTTCAGACAGGCATCTCCCAGTAGCCTCAGCAAGGCAGCACCAGGCCCACTTTATAGAGAAGGCAAGACCATGTGGCCATCAGGGAGGACTGGGAGTGCCTGTGGAAGCCAGGGCTCACCGGGTTTGCTTGGCCCTCCCAGGAATGTGAGCTCGGATGGCGCGGAGGCCCGGCGGCGCCTCCGCGAGTGTGAAGGGTTAGTGGATGCACTCCTGCACGCACTGCAGTCAGCTGTGAGCAGGAAGGACACGGACAATAAGGTGTGCAGGGTCGGGTGGGCATCAGTGGGGTGGCCACACTCAGGGAAGTCCCAGGCATGGCAAAGACCTTCAATACCCAGTGTCCCAGCTTCTCACAGAGGGCATGAGGCCCTGGGTGGCACAGGGGTGGCTATGCAGGTCTGGCAGAGCCTTCCTCCCAAGCTCCCCTGAAAGTGGTCCTGGCCCAGGCCTCCATGTCTCTGCTCCAAGTCCCCTTGCTGCGTGCAGCCTGTGGCCAGCCACTCCCAAGTACGCACTCCATGCACAGGCTCGGGAGGCCCAACCCTACCATCTACCCTTCTCCCCACAGTCAGTGGAGAACTGTGTGTGCATCGTGCGGAACCTGTCCTATCATGTGCACAAAGAGGTACCTGGCGCCGAAAGGTACCAGGAGTCTGAGCCCGGGCCCCCGGGCGGTGCTACGAGCTCCCAGCGCAGGAGGCGGGATGATGCAGGCTGCTTCGGAGGCAAGAAGGCCAAAGGTGGGTGGGTGGGTGGGACTAAGATTGGGCTCAAACCCGTGTCAGGCAGGCATGTAGCCAGAGGCTACCTGGGCAGCCTGTTGGGCAGGTAGGAAGTCAAGGATGGTACATGACCCTGGGTCACACAGCTGACAGGGTGCAGGGTTAATACCCTGCTTTCCCCCATCAGCACTGTGGGGCTCTCAGTGAAAGGTAGGAAGAAGCACGTGGCAGCCTCTTGGGGGCCTCTGGACCCAGCCCCTCAGCTACTGGGGACAGGCTTCTGTGGGCCCATCGGCCTGGGAAACTGCAGTTGATGCTGCTTCCTGGCTGCACCTAGAGCCCATAAAGGCCCTGACAAGGCCTGTAGGGCAGAACTCTGTTCCACCCTGAGCTGGACCTGATGTTCATGCCGTACCCACTGGCACTTGTGGGGTGTCAGTGGCCTGCATTCCGCAGCTGTCATGGGGCACCTGAACACTGCCTGCACCTGAGCTCTGGCCCACCAATTGGGGCCTTTTCTTACCCCAGGCCTCCCCTCACTTGTCTCACTACATGGGTACTCGGCAGGTAATTGGGGTGAGGGTCCGCATTCCGCCTGCCTGACCCAGGGTCTGCAGTGGGAGCTCAGGACCTCGGGAGGGTCTGTGGGGGGTGCTGCCCCTGCTCAGCCTCATCTCCTCTCTCCTGTGCTTCCTCCGGCCGCCCAGAGGAGTGGTTCCATCAAGGTGAGTCCCTGTTTCTCCTGCTGTCCAGGCCTGGTGGGTGCAGCGGGCACCCAGGAGGCAGCCCAGTCCCATTGCTCCACAGTTGTCTCCAGGACAACTCTAGGACTGCAAGTGCACTGGGCAGCCAGAGGCGGCCCCAGCCTCAGGGCCCTGTGCCACCCCCATCACCTGGGTAGCTGTCTCCATGACAACTGCATGGCCATGCCAGCTGTAGGAATGCAGGCCTGGTTGGGAGGCTAAGGGGCCCACCCCTCTGCAACCTCACTCTGGGCCAGGGCTAGGGCTGGGTTGTGTCCACCACACACGAGCCCTTGCAGTGGAGTGGGGCTGTGTGTGGCTCAGCACAGATAAGACGGGTTAGGTGAGGGCCAAAGAACAAGATGCATTCTCATCTGAGTTAGAAAGGGCATGGGAGGAGCAACTCGCTGTCACAGAGATGACACTTGGTCTGTGGGTGGGGTCCGTCTAGACTGGAAAAGACATACCCTTTGCTGGGGTTCCTTGAGTGTCCTGTTTCACTGTGAGACCCAATCAAGTCCTGTCCCTACCAGCGTTCAGTTAGCCCGTTTGTAGGGGCTGCTCAGCTTGGGCTCCTTGCACTCTTGGTTCATACCTGGCAGCTCATAGGAGCTGTCAGGGTTTCAAGGATGGCTCTCAGCACTTAATAGGGATGGGTCCTAGGTGCTCTGGGCAGGGCTGGGCTGTCTCACACCAGGCTGACCTGTGAGAGGCCTGCACACAGCTCGCTACGCCCACGGCCCTGGACCCTGTCCTGGACACAGGGTGCTCTTTGGGTGCTGCCTTGTAGAGGACTGTGCCTTGACCCTCCTACCTGTACCCTCCCCCCACAGGGTCTGCCTCACCACTGGCTATCCTTCCCTTCCAGGGAAAAAGGACAGTGAGATGGACCGGAACTTTGACACGCTGGATCTGCCCAAGCGAACCGAGGCTGCCAAAGGTGAGCAAACGGAAGCAGAGACGGGCCCAGACCGGTCAAGGTAGTGGCATTTTGTGCTGCCAAGCAGGTCTGGAGGGCCTTGGGGATTAGATAGAGAAATGGGGGCCCACAGGTATGGTGTTCCCCAGGGGACCATGCAGTCCCTGGATACCAGATGAGGTCAATGTCATGAGTCGCCTTAATCAGGGCGAGTCCAAGAACTTGTAGAAAGCCATATAGTACATGAGAGGCAGGGTCAGAATTGGGGCAGAGTGACCAACGAAGGGTGAGGGGCCAGCCAGGCAGGGCCCAGTGTCAGCTGAGGAGCTCAGGCCCGGTCCAAGGGGGGCTGGGAGTCAGGGAGGGCACGGTCAGACGCAGATGGATACGAGCCAGAGGGATAGGACTGTGTATGGATTCACACGGGCAGGACGGGCCATCCCTCACATCGCGTGTGTCTGTGGGGCCCTCTTGTGGGCTGGCAGCGCTCTGCACACTGGTCATCCAGCCTGAGAGGGGTCGGTCCCAGTGGCCCTCAGCCTCTTGAGCCCCTAGCCCCAACCAGCCATGCCACTGGGGTGATCCAGATGCCAACACGTGGAGTGGGGGGCCCAGCCATGGGCAGAACATTACAGGCAGAGGGGTAGCCAGAGCCAAGGGCCTGAGAAGGGCTGCTGGGAGTATTTGGAGAACAGGAAGCCCAGAGGCAACAGCGCAGGGAGGCAGGCTGGGGACCAGCTAATTAAATGGGAGGAAGTGAGACAGGAGATGGAGGTGGCTGGGTGCCGGCCAGAAGCCTCAGGCGGGGCAGGCGGGCTTGGAAGGCTCCCTCAGCCCCATCATGGCCGGTACACTGTGCCAGCACCATACTGGGGCAGCTTTGCCCCTTGGAGATTCAGGAGTGGTTGCCAGAGACCCCAGTTTTGTTAGGGGAAAGGCAGGTTGCAGGAGGGTTCTCGCTGCCAGGCTGGTCTGGGCCCATCTCTTTGGCAGCAGGGTTAAGGGAGGAAGGACCTCACCTGGCCCCATTGCCTCCTCTCTGAGCCTCAGTTTGCCCCTCAGTGACAAGGGAATGCTTTCCCCTTGGGTGACTGTAAGGGGTAAGTTCAACATTCCCTGACCGCGCCACACCCATCCCTGGCCACAGCGCACCCCAGCCCTGGGAGCACTGATGGGTGGTGACAAGTAGGGAGGTTCTGGGTGACTGTGGGTGGCGGGTCCCCTGTATGCAGGCTTTGAGCTGCTGTACCAGCCCGAGGTGGTACGACTCTACCTCTCTCTCCTCACGGAGAGCCGGAACTTCAATACTTTGGAGGCTGCCGCAGGCGCCTTGCAGAACCTCAGCGCTGGCAACTGGACGGTGAGAGGCTGGGCTGGCAGGGAGAACAAGAAGGGAAACGAGAGAGGGAATCTGGACCCCTACCCGCTGGGGAGTGGCAAACTGCAGCACCTTCCCAAAGCTGGGGAGAAGGATGCCTTGGGGTGGGGTGGGAGCTTGGTGGAGATGCCCTTGAGCTGCTGGGAAGGGTTGTTTCTGTCAAGGGAGGTCAGTGGAGCTGAAGGGAAGGGCCAGGAGGGGGCAGGGGGACGGTGGTAGGGCGAAGGGCCCCACCGAGCGCCCTCCACCGCCTTCGCAGTGGGCCACGTACATCCGCGCCACTGTGCGCAAGGAGCGCGGGTTGCCCGTGCTGGTGGAGCTGCTGCAGTCGGAAACCGACAAGGTGGTGCGCGCCGTCGCCATTGCCCTACGCAATCTCTCGTTGGACCGGCGCAACAAGGACCTCATCGGTGAGGACTCCAGGCGGGTGCAGAACGGGGCAAGTGGCTCTTGGATCAAGTTTGGGGTCCAAGTTTGGTTCGGTGATTCAGCCCCCCAAACTTGCCTTGTCTCGGAGGCTCCGCCCTCTCCTTACTGGGTTGTTTCTTTGCACCTCTCCTGACTGCTGCTGCTCCCGGCTGGAGCGGGCGGGGGCGTGTCCTAACACTCTTGCCCCACCCCCAGGGAGCTACGCCATGGCGGAGCTGGTGCGGAATGTGCGCAATGCGCAGGCGCCGGCACGACTTGGGGCACATCTGGAGGAGGACACGGTGGTGGCTGTGCTCAACACCATCCATGAGATCGTGTCCGACAGCCCGGACAACGCGCGCTCGCTGCTGCAGGCCCGCGGCGTGCCTGCGCTGGTGGCACTCGGGGCAGCCAGGTGGGCGGGGCAGATCCGCGGGGGCGGGGCGGGTGGGGTCCGGGGCGGGGCCGGGCGTTGACATCGCCTGGGACCTGGCTACAGCCAGTCGGCGCGGGAGGCGAAGGCGGCCTCGCACGTGCTGCAGACGGTGTGGAGCTACAAGGAACTGCGAGGTGCTCTGCAGAAGGAGGGCTGGACCAAGGCCCGCTTCCAGGTAAAGTCGCCGCCTCTGCCAAACTGAGTGTGCTCTCGCCCCCTTCCTATCGGTTAGCAGAAGCACCGACGACCTCACCTCATGATTGTGTATTGTTGCTCCCCAGTCAGCTGCTGCCGCTGCCAAAGGACCCAAAGGAACACCAAGTCCAGGGGGTTTTGACGATAGCACGCTGCCGCTGGTGGAGAAGAGTGTGGGTGAGTACAGCCGCGGGGTGTGTGTCCAGGACCTCATTTCAAGGTCTAAGAGCAGTACTGCGCCCACTCATACTGATGGTGGGCATAGAGTGGACAGAGACTGAGGTTCTCGTCTTCTCCTTCTTGTCTCTGTGCCCTACCTGCCCTCTGTGTCTGTGGGTTGCAAGCTGAAGGGGTGGGCCATGTGTAAAGAGGTGCATTGACCTTAGTGGAAGAGGGCAGCTCAGGGTCTCTGTAGGCCCCTGTGGCCACTGCTGGCACCGACCTGTGTGTGTCTTGCAGATGGGGAGAAGCCAGGGAGCCGGGATGTGATCCCCATGGATGCGTTGGGTCCAGGTAAGTTTAGGGGCAGGGCTGCTTCTTTCTTATGTGGCAAGGAGGGACTGGAAGCAGGTGGATGGTTTGCGGAGTAAACGCATTGTTGGGTGTGGTGAAGTCAGGTCTGGCCAGGGATGAGAGATCTAGTTTAGGATCTGGTAGGGTGTGAAGGGCAGCCCAGGGCTTCTTGTTGATCTCTGCTAGCTGCATGCTGTGTCTCCCTGTGTGCCCCACTAGCCCACACACCCATCTTAGGGAAGGACAGACCGAGTTGCCTGCTGTGGGGAGGCTTAAGGGTTCCAAGCCACATTGGGAACCAGCAAGGGGCAACATGTCCAGACCATTATGAGGCAGGGGGTGGAGAAAGCTGGTCAGGGGCACAGGCCTCTAGGTGGGTGAGAGTGTGTCATTCTCAAAGGGCCCTCCGGGGTGGGGGTAAAGAGAAAATTCTGCCCAGAGTTCCATTTACCACCCCCCCATCCCACAGATGGGTACTCCACCATCGACCGGCCAGGCCGAAGGTCCCGGGGCAGTGAACCTTCAGGAGAGGTCTTCCAGAAGGAGCCCTTGAAAGTGAGCAGCAAGTCTGGGAAAGGGGCCCAGGTGGGAGGCTGACTTTGGAGTTGGCCCTGGGGCCGTCCAGAGCAGAGGTCATCTGCGGGGCTGTGGGTTGTGGGGCCAGGGAGCTCTCAGGTTCTGGCTTGGGCTCGGATGCCTCACATACCTAGGATGGTTCTAGTGGAGTTCAGTCTTTGGGTGCTGCCACCTACTGGGAGGGAGGGGGTATGGGTCAGAGAGGGCCACTTGGTGAGGCCTTAGAGGGCGGCCGTGAGCAAGCGTGTCTTCGCTTTCTCTGCATGTATGTCCGTGAGCAAAGGGCCCCTGTGGCCCCACCTGGCCCCTGCTCTGTGCCAACCTCCTGGCTTCATATGGGGCTGTGTATGTCCATGCATCACGCGTGTTTGTGTGAACCTCACTTGCCCATCTTCCCTAACCCTCCAGTGCTCCCTTTGGGACTACCTTGGCAGCCCATCCTTATCCCCACCCCTGTCCCTCCCTTGCCCCCAGGGACCAAACCAGCCCCCTCCCATCAACTCCCCTAACCTGCTCTGTTCTGCTTTTAACACCCTCCTGCTACCCCTGTCCGCTGCAGCCCGACCCTGGCAGGAATGCCCCTCCTCCTGGTCCCAGCAGGGCCACGGTCAGGCTGGTGGATGCCGTGGGGGACGCTAAGCCTCAGCCCGTTGACTCCTGGGTCTAGCTTGCATGCCTGGTACGTTCTCTTGTCTGGTTGTTCGTCCACCTGTCCATCTTCTGGGCCCAGGGCTTCTTGTTGATCTCTGCTAGCTGCATGCTGTGTCTCCCTGTGTGCCCCGCTGGCCCACACACCCATCTTAGGGAAGGACAGACTGAGAAGGAGAGTCCCTCGGTCCCATCCCAGGAACTATGGGATCTGCTGCCCAAGGAGACAGGGCCAGATCAGGGATGGTCCCCATATCCTTAAATGCCCTCAGTACAGGGGCCTATGAGGACCAGCAAGTTGGAACGGACCTTGATGCTAAGAGCCTCAGGTTGGTCCACGCCTCCCCCAGCAGCTGTGGGTGAGCAGAGGGGTCCGTCTCTGCTCCTGTGCACACCTTGGTCGGAACCCCCCCGAAGAGCTCCGGTCAGCTCGTCCTATGAGTGCTGCCCACATCTCCACCCACCTGTGCAGGCAGTACCCCGTGCTGCCCAGCCACCCTGCCCAGTGGTCACACCAGCCAGTCCTGGGGCCTGCAAGCCAGGCCACCTGCCTGTGCTCACGGCTGCAACACCTACCTTCCCCCCCTTTCCCTCCTCAGGACTGAGGCCCAGCTGTTTGTTCTTAGGAATTTTTACCATGGGAAGAACGGGATCTCCAGGGCCGCTGAGCAGACACTGCTGTGGATTGTGAGCCCCCTGGACGCAGGGGTTGACAGTGCCTCTTCTGGCCTTCCCCCACCAGCCAGGGCTGGGCCTTCCAGAGAAGCCGTCTCCCCGAGCTCCTCCTTCCTTCCACTCTCCCTGACTCCTTAGGCCCCACGTTAGATATTTACTGACATGGTGCTGTGTGAGAGAAAAGGCCAGGGGGGCCCCAGGAAGGTAGCCTGCTTAGTGGGTGACAGAGTGACCAGGAGAGGGCTCCTGGTGTAGAACTAGGCGAGTGTGCGCTCGTGCACAGTGGCTGTGCGAGGCCTGCAGGGCCTGGATCCAGGTGTGCAGGTGGCCATGGCCTTGGAGGGTGAGGAGCAGGACATGCAGAGGAGGTGGTGGGGTTCCCCAGGCCCCCGAGTCCCACCCTGTACAGCAGGCAGCCCACACAGCTGCTGTGAAGAGCCTGGCCCTGCAGAGAGGCTCTGGAGGCAGTGAGTGGGATCGGGCTGTGGGGGCCTCCCGCCCTGCCCTGGGAGCCCTGCCCTGGGGGCCCTGTCCTGGGGGCCCCGCCCTGGGAGCCCGGTGGAGGCCGAGTCCCAAGCAGTGGAACCCTTTCCTGAACTGACTCAGGCCCCGTGGGATGTGCTGCGGCAGCTACCCAGGCCGTACCACAGCGCCTCTGGGACTGGCCTCCCGCTGCACCGGGGGCATCGCTGTTCAGTGCCTGCTGTTTGAAACTTAACGAAACAGAAGAAAAACACTGACAAAAATATTAAAACCAAAATAAGATTGTATTGGTAACCACCTAGGTTTTTCAGGAAATTTTGAAAAATTAAAAAAAGCAAAGGAACAACTTTCTTCTGTTGCTGCAGTCTCTCCTCCTCCAGACAGAGGCCGCCGTTTGCCTGGGTGGGAATGGGCAGACCCAGCCACCAGGTGTCCCTCTGCTGGCCTGGCCCACTCTGCACCTTCCAGACTGGGCCTATGGGCGTCCCACATACACACGTGCTCCCAGGGTTGCTGTCAGTCCCCTCCCAAAGGCAAGTGGAGGGACTTCTTGGACCCTGAGCTCAGGGGCACTGTCTCGGCCTGAGGTTGCTCTGGCACACATTGGCCAGGCTTTGATCTCCAAACCGAGTCTAGAAATGGTGATGGTGCCTGGGGGCCAGTGAGCAGGGCAGACCACTCTGGGGAGCTGGGGTCAGAGGCCCAGGTGGGAGCTGGGAGAACTGTGGATTCAGGTAAGATGTGGACCAGGTGCTGCATCACTTGCCACCTGAGCGATCCACAGAGGTGCCATGGGCTCGGCACCCACTGCTTCTTACGTAAATGAGGCTGGTTGGACCAAAGAGGCGACGCTTCAGCACGATGCTGCGTGCAGGTGCAGAGACGAAGGTGTCACCACCCCTAACCTCTGCAGTGCCTGCTTGGGCAGAGACGGGTGCCGAGGGCTGGCCGACTGTCCTGTTTTGGTTTCCTAAGCGAGAGGGTCTCCAGATGAGGCCCACCCCAAACCCGTGGCATCCTTGTGGAGCTGGAACAGGTGCCCCGTCCCATCACTGCTGGTGACTGGGCACCCGTTGGGCCACATGTGACACTCAGAACCCAGCCAGCCAACGAATGGCTGGTAGCAGCATTAGTGTCAAGAACAGTGTGTTTGATGCCAAAGCCAAAAGCACCAGAGGCAGGAACAGTACGGTGGTTGAGAAGAACGACGGCAAGTTCATCTCTTGTATCTAAACGTGTAAGCAGTTTTAATTTCTATTTTTCATCTTTTAAACATGATAATGGTAAGATTATTACAGGTACCTGTTCTTAGTAAAGTGATCAAGTTATATTCTTAAAACTCAGCTGTGTGCTTATGAGTTTGTGGTCCAAGTGCTATCACTGAGGCGTTGCTGCCATCTGGTGATGGTGATCTTTGAGGACAGACTGAGTACACCCCTGACCAAAACCAAACCCAACCCACTGCTATGGGGTTGATTCTGACTCAGAGAGACCCTACAGAACAGAGTAGAAATGCCCCCATAGGGTTTCCAACATGGTTATGGAAATAGACTGCCTCATATTTGTCCCATGGATCAGCTGGATTTCAACCAGACCTTGCGGTTAGTAGCTGAATGTTAGCCACTATGCCACTAGAGCTCCTACACCCCTGACAGTTTTCAAAAATTCCCAACTCCCCTCCTCCACATCCTGGATATCTGTTAGCCTGAGGACCTGCCCACAGGAGCCAGACATAAAAGAAACCATCTCAAAATGCCTGTGCAGTGAGTAGGCACTGCCTTGAAGGTGTTCCAGTTCATTTATTGTAAGTAAAACCCCAGATTCATTACAGTAATTTTGTACTGTGTGTCCCATGTGCTCTGTGATGAACCAGCGTGACAGTTTGATACAGCAGTGGAGAAAGGCAGGACTTGGGCCTCCCTCCCTGGCCTGCGGTGTGTATAGACCCCAAGAACCACAGAAATAGCAAAGTGTGTCCGTTGTGCCCTGGTGCAGGCTTGGTGAGGGACCCTGGGACAAAGTGGGCAGTCAGGGCTGCCGCAGGCCCCCCACGCCTGGGCCCACATAAACGGCCTTCTCCAGGCCATCCACTTCCTGTGAGTACTCTAGGTGTGAGCTGTAATGTGTACACTCGAAGTGGCTGCTTCTGCGCACGTGTGCCAGGAAGTCTGGTGCTCCTGGGACGATGACGTTGTCAGCCAGCAACACTGTCCCATTCCGCAACAGGCCACACTCCTGCAGAGCACAGGCGGACAAAGAGGAGAAGGTCAGGCGTGGCCAGAGAGCCCACCCCAGACGTCGGGAGGGCGGCGGCTCCTGCACGCACGTGGTACCTCTGGCCTGTGACCTGGCTCCTCTCTGTGCAGGTCCCTCTGCCACACAATCAAAGAGGCCCTCCTCCACTCTGTCTGGCAGCGACCACTGCCAGGAAGGGTTGTGGGGAGGGCAAGTCCAGGCTACAGAAATCCATTCTTCCATTTGCTCCCGGATCCCCAGTCTCTAGGACAGTGTACGGCACACAGTAGGTGCTCAAGAAATGCTTGCTGGAGGAGTGAGTGTAGGACTTGGTGGGGCTGGGTTCAGGCCACTGTACCAACCCCAAGGTCAGCGGGTCCCTCACACGCCATGCAGGAACACGTAGCTCTTCCAACTGAGAGGTGCCTGGGGCCTAGGCGTGTGGCCTGCCGGGGCAGTAATGGATATGTGACCTGGGGAGCCCAGGTGCCCAGTCTGGCCTGACCAGGGTGCCGCTGCAGGGCTGAGGCAGCAGGGAAGAGAAGGCCCCTCGGGTCTGCTCTGGCCACCCCAAGCCCCTGTTTTTCCAGACACTTCATGTCCTGCAGTGCCTGGGGCCCTGAGAGGGCGCCTGGGGCCCTGAGAGGGCGCCTGGGTCAGAGAGGCAAACAGGATGGCCCGCACATCTTAGCCTGGGCTCTGTGTAGGAAAGAAATGCCACTGGGGAAGTAACTTCCAGGGCATGTGGTTAGGGGAGGAACTGCGTACAGGATGTGTGACTTCTCTGCAATGTGGCAAGAAGGGGGTTTCTGCTTAGGTTAGACAAAGCAACAGAGAACCTTGCAAGGAAGCATTTATCTGTGAGGGAGGGACAGGCCTGGGTGAGGAGTAAGCAGACATCCTCCAGTAGCCTTGTACCGTAGATTTGACTTTGGAGGCATGGAACTTTTTTTACATAATCATACAAATTGAAAAATGAAACACTGAAAGCAAAGTCAAAACCAACAGCCTTAGTCACTGGTCTGACCCCTCAGAATGACTGCTTGGAGTCACTCCAGAGAGAGCCCCTCAACACCAACAGGTCTTTCGGGGTCTTCATACTCCTGGTGGTGGTGCAGTCCCACCAGCCTGCTGCAGCCTGCATAAGGCTGATGAGGCCAGAGCATGGAAAGTAGCCCAGCAGTTAGGTCATGAGGTTAAGGGCCCCCTGGGGTCCTGAATTCAGTAAGACTACAGGTATGGATTGTGATGTATTTTATCTTTTTTTTCCTTAACAACAAAAAAAAAAATCTCGTGGTGTGTAGTGCCTAAGGCACTTGACTGCTAACCAGAAGGTTGGCGGTTCAAACCCACCAACTATCCTCAGAAGGTTGGGTAATCTACTTCTGTAGTGATACTGCCTCGGAAACCCAAGGAGGGGTCGCTATGAGTCACGTCCAACTTGAGGGCAGTGGGTTTGGTGTTGGCTTGGTGTTGGCTGAAAAGGTCTAGCTCGAGCAGTCAGCAGCCCAGGGGCAGCACACGTGCGCCTTGAGGGCTGGTTTGGGGCAGAAAAGGGGCAAAATGAGCCCCGAATAGTTCCAGGACTACTAAAGTGATACCAGAAGGACCTGAGAGCCACCTGAAGAGGTACCACTGGCAGCCACGGCAGGGACAGCGTGACCGTCGGCATGACTGGTGACTCAGTGGACTGAAAGAAATCAAACATTAAGGATCCTCGAGCTAATCATGAAAGGAGAAAGCACGTTGGCTACCGGGACTCCACTTGTCATTTTGAAAACTGGCCACTAGGAGGGTGAAGGCGTCCGTCCATTCTGCTCCCCTACCCTCACCCCTCGCCAGGCCACGTGCCTCCTGACGAAAGGATGCAGTCCACCCACCTGGAGAATGTGGACAAAGCAGGCATTGAGATCTGAGCAGGCCACAGAGCTAGGCCCTGAAGAATATCATGCCGGGTAAGTGGAGGGTCAACAAGGAAGGGAAAGGCCCTCAGGGAGATGGACTGGCCAGCGGCCCCAGTGATGGCTCAGGTATAGCAAGGACTGCGAGGGCGGCCCAGGACCAGACGGTGCTTTGTCCTGTTGTACGTAAGGTCTGTACAATTTGGAGCCAACTCAACGGCACCTGACAGCAACACCACCACTAACCTCAGTGTTGGCAGTTCAGACTCACCTGGTGGTGCCACAGAAGAAAGGCCTGGCGACTGTGTCCACAAAGATTCCACACATAGAGTCACACTGTGGAGCAGGCAGCTCTGTTCTCTTAACATCTGGGGTCACGGTGAGTTGGAATCAACTCAGCAACAGGTTTGGTCATTTTTACGTTGTGAGGATACTCAAGCAGCCTGTGGGACACCTGAGTGACCAGGCCTGGGGCCTCTGAGCAGCCAGCCTTGAGTCCTGAGTTGCAGCCTGCCCTCTGCTGCCCCCTTGCCTTCCTGTTCTGACTGTGCGCACAGTGCAGGCTGCGGGAGCGGCGAGTGGATCTCCACGGAGGCCCGCCCGCTCTCACCCAGCGGACGCCACGGTGCTGCCCAGCGCCAGCAGCAGGTCTCAGGAGGGGTGGAGTTTAAAATCTAAAGCCATTTCCAATTCACGACTTACCTTCTTTCAAGATAATTACCCACTTTGAAAAAAAGCAACACCGAGAAAACTACTAGTTTCCTAGTTACTGAGCTGCAATATTTGCTGCTTTGCTATAAATACAGGCCCCTTAATTACCCTGCAAGGAGCTCTGGTAGCATAGTGCCTAAGGCACTTGACTGCTAACCAGAAGGCTGGCCGTTCAAACCCACCAGCCACTCCTCGGAAGGAAGGTTGGGCAATCCTACTTGCGTAGTGATACTGCCTCGGAAACCCAAGGAGGGGTTGCTATGAGTCGGGGCCGACTAGATGGCAAATAACAAGAACAACACAATTACCCTGCAAGGAGCTCTAGTAGCATAGTGCCTGAGGCATTTGACTGCCAACCAGAAGGCTGGCAGTTCAAGCCCACCAGCCACTCCTCGGAAGGAAGATGGGACAATCTACTTCCATAGGGATACTGCCTTGAAAACCCAAGGAGGGGGTCACTATGAGTCGGATCTGACTTGACGGCAGTGAGTTTGGTTTGGGTTTTTTAATTACCATGCACAGAGCTCTGGTGTCATAGTGCCTAAGGCATCTGACTGCTACCCATAAGATTGGTGGTTCAAACTCACCAGATGCTCCTTGGAAGGAAGATGGGGAAATCTACTTCCGTAAAGATTTACTGCCTAGGAAACCCAATGGCGGTTGCTCTGAGTCGGAACTGACTCGATGGCAGTGAGTTTGGTTTTTTTGAAACTACGATGCAGGTCCCACCCTGCCGTGTGCAGCCCCTGGGTGGATCTCTGGTAGGCCACAAGATTCTGTGCCCTCAAAAGCTGACTGCCAGTTCTGTGCCCCTGGGGTGGGGAGGCCTGGCCCTGCCCTGCCCTGCCCCGCCCCAGAGTGCTCTCCACAGCTGCCTTTTGCAGATACTGGTTCCATCCCTTCCATATCCAGGCCACCATGGGTCCGTTCTGGCCAGGCGCCCAGTCGTGGCTCAGGCAACTGTCCCCCTTGCACTCGCAGTGCCATAGTGCTTAGCGGAACATCCTGCACGTGCCAGATGGACAACTCGGGGACAGCCCTGGCTAACTGCTGGGTGGGGTGCTGGCAGCAGGAACAGTAGCCCAGCCCCTGGTGGGAGGGTTGCAAGTCTTCTGTTGCCTTAGCCTGGCTGCCCAGGATGAGGACAAGTGACAAGTGATCAGTATGAAATGCCAGGTGTCAGTTTATGAAAGGCTCACCCAAGGCCCTAGGCTCTGCCCACCTGAGGACAGGCCCCAGCCTCACCAGGGAGGCACGGTCAAGCCAGGGCCTCAGAGTCCTCACTGGGAGGGGCTGGGTGAGCCCCCGAGTCAGGAGAGCAGGTGACACTGCCAAAGCTGTTTTTGCTTCTCAAGAAACGGTCTCCCACTGTCTCACAGGCAGGAGCCATGTCTCAGGGGCTCTGGTGCTGCAGGGGCTAGAGCATTTGACAGCTAACCAGAAGGCTGGTGGTTCAAACCCACCAGGTAGCAATCTACTGTAAAGACTGACCACCTTGGAAACTCAGTGGGGGTTGCCCTGAGTTGGAATGGACCCAGGGGTACTCGGTTTGGTTTCTTTTTTCGGTCTCATAGGCCAGGAGTTCCTTTGGCCCAGGCATTCTGCCTGGTTGCGTTCACTCCCCCACCTCCTGCACCTCAGAGGGTCCTGCCCCCTCTCCACCACCAGGGCGCCTCACCAGCTCAGGCTGGCACTGCATGACCTCAGCTGGCTGCACCGGCCCTGGCCCCAGTGCCCTCTGCACGGGCCCCTCCCCCATACATCTCCACCTGTGCCCCGGGGCTACCTGTGGGGCTCAAACTCCTTGACCGCACGTGTCAGTCTGCCAGGCCGAGGGCTCTCCCTTGTGGCTGGGCATCCCAGGACCACACGGGGCGAGGCTTTGGCCTGGGCGCCTGCTCTGCAGAGGGGCCGGAGGCAGACGACGGGGTCAGACCCAACGCCACAGGTGCCCAGCAGCAAGCACAGGGCAGGGGCTGCACTCAACTCACCTCCAGGAGGAGCGTGTCTGGCAGGTACCGGTCCTTCCAGTGATCGAGGAAGACCATGTCCAGGGTGTCTACGTCGTGTTTCTTTTTCAGCTGGGGGATGACGTCCTGGGATGCCCCAACCAAAACTGTTACCTAGAAAATGAGGGTCCCCTCACTGCCAAGCACCTCTGTCCCTCCTGCCCCCGACAGTCCTACCCAGAGAGCTCACAGGGGCAGAAAGGAGAAGACACCCAGCTCAGTCCCCACCCTGTCTGCGTAGGCTTGGGAGTCTGGCTCTGTAGGGCAGGGCACCAGAACACCCTTACAGAGCTGGGGGGTGACCTGAAACCACTCTGGGAAGCCCTCGGAGGCATGCAGGCGTCCGCTGGCCTCTATTCACCCACCCTGCCCCCGGCCTCAGCACCGACCTCCGGAACACTGGACTGAGGAAGGTGCGAGGCGAATGCAGTACCTTGTCCTGCAGGCCGGCAAACTCCAGCATCTGCCGGGTGATGGCGGCGTAGGCAGGGTTGAGCTCAACGGTGAGCAAGCGGGCGGCAGGCGGCAGCAGGCGGGCCACGCGCACGGCCGAATAGCCGCAGTAGGCGCCTAGCTCCAGCACCATCGCAGGACGGCACTCTCGCACCACCTCATCCACAATCAGGCCTGGGGGGAAGTGGGAGGTTGCCGAGTCCGGCCCCCATGCAGCCCCTGAGAGCCCCTCCGAGGAACCCACATCTCCAGCCACGGGGCTGGGCCTCTCCCCAGCGCCCCACCCACCTTCCCACCCCGCACACGCTGCTGGAGGGTCTTTCAGCCCCTGAGGCCTGCTCCTTTAGGAGCTCGGCGGGGGCAGTGCCTAGGGCATTGGCTAGACGGTTGGTGGTTCAAACCTACCAGCTCCTCTGCAGAAGGAAGATGGGACAATCTACTTCCGTAAAGGTTTGCTGCCTTGGAAACCCGGTGGGGGTCACTATGAGTCAGAACTGAATTGATGGCAATGAGTTTGGTTTGGTTTCCTTTTTTGAGGTCCGCCCTGAGGACCTGCTCCCCACGGCCTTTCATGCCTCTGCACACACCAGTCCTTTCTTTTCCCACCTGCCTGCTCCCTCAGCCAGAGCTGCCCTTTCTGGGAGCGCCCCCCCCCCCACAGGCTGCCCTCACTAGTGCACTTATACTCTGTCAGGGGCTCTGAGGGGGCGAGACAGGGTCTATCACATGTTTGTCCCCAGGACCAACCAGCCCCAGGGAGTGCACTACAGCAAACACTCGTGCCCCAGGCTGGGGTCCAGGATGGAGGCGGCCATGGGAGGGTTGGGGCGCCTTCTCCCCTGCCTTGGTGGCGCCTGCCCTGCCTGCCCACGTCTCTCTTAGCCACAGGACTGTGGGTGCAACCCCCAGTATCCCAGAGCTCACTGTCTGCCCTCTTTTGAGTCCAGCTCCGTGGGATGATGTAGGTGTGGAACCCCAGCCTCCTGCAGCTGGGGCCTGAGTCAGGCTTTGCAGGAAGCGCTCTGGGCCTGACTCTGTCTGGCCAGTGCTCCCCCCAGGCCTTCTGGGGTGTGAGGATGTGGAGGAGTGCTGTGCATGGACTAGGCTTCTTTACAGAAACAAGGAACACGTCTCCCACGGCCCTGACTGCCCACAGGACCTTGGGCCTGAGTGCAACATCCCAGCCTGCTGAAGGTATCCTGGCTTGCACAACCTTTGCCCCTTTTACCTTTGCCCTCAGCTGAGGGCCCAAAGGGAAGCAGGAGGCTGGGCCTGTAGCTTGGGCACCCAGGGCTCAGACCAGCTCCCCCCACCCCTACCACATGGGCCTGTTCCCAGATTCCCAAACACTCCAAGATAGGGGCTCTCACAGACCTCTCCCGTCGGGACTGTGAGCCCCCCCAGGAGAGCCCATCGCCCTCACCTTTCTCATCGCCCACGTTCATGGCCCACTCCTTCTGCGAGCAGTAGGCATCGATGGCACCCAGCACACTCTGCGGGTCTCCACGCTGCGCGTGCTCCTGCACGTAGCGCAGAATGCGCTGCTCCTTCTTGTCACCCATGAGCAGGTTCATCACAGAGTGCAGGACGAGCTCATTCCATAGGATGAAGCACAGGGGACGGAACCGCAGGGACAGGAGCAGGGCCAGCAGCGCCAGGCCCAGCACGGCGGTGACCAGCAGCAAGGGCAGGCCCTCCAGCATCTGCGGAGGGTGGGGGTGCAGCAGAGAAGACAGTCGGGGCAGAAAGCAGGGGGTCCAGGGACAAAGAAAGATGGGGTGGGGGAACAGGATCTGCGAGGAGGAGGAGGAGGAGGAAGGCCTCAGGCTTTGCTGCAAGCCCCTTGGGCATTTCATGGAGATCCTACTTTTCCTGTCTCACCCACTGGCTCCTCAGTTGGGGGCACAGGGGTGTATGCAGATGGGGGCCTGGTGGCCAGCCATGCTCAGGCCTCTCACTCTGCCCTCTGTGCCCTGAGCAAGCCACCTGTCAGGCCGGGTGCATTGGCTGCCAGGCTCAAAGTATAACCCATCAGGGACCACGCTGTGTCTGCATGGGACTTGCTTACCAAGAAGCAGTGGCAATCCCTGGAGGAGGAGGAGGATCCCACAGCTTCCTGCCTCTGAGCTTCCGACCCTCTAAGCCAGTTTAGGAAACACAGGGGAGGGGCAGGGCCCACAGGTGGGGACCAGTCGGAGCAGTGGGAGGCTGGTCGGCAGCACAGGCAGCCTTTCCAGAGCCGCAGACGCCTGTTGCAGAGGGATTGCCAGGTAAAGCCCCAGGTGGCTCCCAGGAGTCAGGCACCCAGGTCACAGCTTCTCTCTGGGCTCCCCTCAGAAACAGCCCAACCTGGCGTTTGAGCCCCTGAACAAGAAGGACTAGCCCTGGCAAGACGCGCGGTGACACGTGACTGCACAGGCTGCTCCTGTTGATGGGTCTTTGGGAAGTTAGATGGTGGCACGCGTAGGAAGAAGCTTGCACGCTTTTTGTCTAGTTTAGCAAGCTGGGGGAAATGTACACCTTTACGTAAGTAAGCCATGTTTTTACCAAAAGAGCAATTTACAAATCTGGAAATAACATAAAACACCAACGGCTACAAAAAATGCATACAAATCCATAAGATAACGATGATCCAAAAGAAACACAGGTAAAGGAGGCAGACAGTTTATACAAAAACCCAGAAGCCCTAGCAGGTCGAGGTGCCCACTGCCTGGGGTGCAGGCCGGGACCCCGCCAACTGCTAACAGAAGCATAATTTAGGTGGCTTTTCTAGAAAGCCTGGGTACCATCTCACAAAGCGCCTAGCCCACCAGGGTCAGCAGTCTACTTATGGGAGGTCCCAGGGCCTGCACGGGGCCAGGTTGGATGACCTTGTCCCTCACGGGGCAGGACTCCAAGGTGCAACATACCACAGCACGGTGGTGGTTCCCTTCTGGGACAGTGACAAGAAATGAACAGTGAGAGTGGTGTACAGGGTCACAAGGAGGGAGATGTTACTTACATACTGAATTTCTTGAAGTACTCAGGAGTCATGAATTACAAATTCCAATCCCTGTGATAGGAGCTCTGGTAGCGTAGTGCCTAAGGCACTTGACTGCTAACCAGAAGGCTGCTGGTTCAAACCCATCAGCCACTCCTCCGAAGGAAGATGGGTCAATCTACTTCCATAGTGATATCGCCTCGGAAACCTAAGGAGGGGTCGCTAAGAGTTGGGCTGACTCGAGGGCACATAACAACAACAATCCCTGTGATATTTGAATTGTGTAAGAATTTGGCCTTTAAATCTCTAGGTTTGTCTGTTTATAAATCTGCACCTTTGTATACACACACACACACACACACACACACAAGTAATTCCACACTTTGTTCACCAGGGAGAAGCAGGAACCCAGAATTTGTTCTTCTGGCCCTGTCTGCTGCTCAGCCTGGAGCCTGAGAAGGCAGCATCCCCTCAGCACATAGCTAAGGGTAGGTGAAGCCCCTTCCCATCCTGTCAGGAGGGGCTGGACGCTGACAGGCAGGGAACCTCCAAAACCCATTCGGACCACCATGCCTATCAGATGGTGCAGCTACGGGACTCGGGTGCACTCCTACCACCTGAGTTGCTGTGACCCTTCGGTTTCAAGCTGTGGCCCTCTCAGGAGCCTGAGGTGGTGGTGGGTGATGAGGGGGCATTGGCAGAGATAAGGAATAGTCGGGAAGGATGCCCTTCTGGCCAAGCCCCTGTGCTAGGCTCCCCAGTGCTCATACTTCTGCAGGGTGAGGTTGCAGTTCAAACTTTCTCCTGCATCTTCACCCCACCAGGCCCCAGGTCTTCACTGGGCCCTGGGCTGGAGACACTGGTGGGGCTTGGGCAGGCAAGAAACTTCCAGAAGCCAAGATCATGGAGCAGCCTGTGTCTGACACTGCCTGTCCCCCTTTCCTGGAGGCACCTCCCAGCAACGCTTTGTTTCTCAAAAAGCTGGGGGTGGGTGAGGCCAGTGTATGCCTGAGCAGCTCAACTTCCCACCCTCCCTGTTCCCCCCATCCCCAAGAGTTCTGGCTTCTCCAGAGCAGGAGTGACTAAGCCCTGAAGGGTAGGGGCTGGCTGGCCACCGTCCACACTGCCTCCCGATATCCTTGTCCAGCTAACAACTCCACCCCTGCCTTATTTTTCAGCCAGAGCGAGTAGAAAGGTGGCCTTCCCAGGGGTCCTGCATCCCCAGCCTTGTCTCTAGTCTCGGGGTGAGGGACAGTACTTGGATCACCTGCTCACTGACTTCTGGACACAGCTGAGAGGACTAGACCTTTACTGAGGCTTCCACAAATGACCCTGGAGAACTTTCTGCCCAAACCATCAGGGCAGTAAAGCCCAACATGCCCTCCCCCACTAAGAACCCCAAAACAAAACAAAACCCAAACCCACTGCCACTGAGTCGATTCTGACTCATAGTGACCCCCGTTAGGTTTCCAAGACTGTAAATCTTTATGGAAGTAGACTGCCTCATCTTCCTCCCACGAAGCAGCTGGTGGGTTTCAACCGCCGACCTTCTGGTTAGCAGCCAAATGCCTCACCCACTATATCACCAGAGCTCCTTAGCAAGAACCCAGGAAGCTCCAAAGCCACAGCAGCAAGACTTGAGGTATTCAGGTCCCCAGGGTTGGGGTTGCATGTTCACTCCCACTAACTGGGTTTTCAGGTCTGCTGCCATGAGAGGGAAGTGGACCAGCCAAAGCCTGCAGAGACAGTGGGTAAGGAACTCAGGCCAGGCACCATGGCTGCCAGGAGCCACTGTGGGCTGGGACAGCCATCCATTCTTAGCATTTGGAGCAGGTGTGTTTCTAAGGCTGCTGGACACATGATCTGGACAAACGCTGTCCCAGGAGGAATGTTAGCTGCCCCATGCGCACCCTCACCGAACGTGTCCCTGACTGCCCTGCCCCCAACACACATGAATCCAAGTGAAGCCGGCCACATGGGAGGAGCCAGGAACCCCAGGGACCTCGTAACTCACTACTTTCTGCATCACTGCATAAATTACTGGCAATTTGGTCAAAGCCGGGAATGTCACGCGATGGCAGCACCCCCAGCCCTTCACCTTGGGCAGCTAGTGAGGTCCAGCCAAGTCTGTGTTCTGCCTTTCTGCTCTCTTGGCAGGCAGCCTAGGCCACAGAGAGGTCATGGGAGGGGCTGAGGGCTCAGACTCCTACTTCGACCCCAATCCCAGGGAGACATCCTCCCTTTAGGGCCTCCAAGCTGGAAGACGCTGCTGCTTCTGGCCCAGCCTGTTCCAAAAAGGGAAAGGGAATCTGGTGTTTCCCGTAAGAAGCAGGGCCCGAAAAACCACCTCATCACCCTACCTCCTCCCTCAGGGTCCCAAAAACTAAAACCAAACTCACTGCCATTGAGTCGATTCTGACTCACAGTGACCCCCATTGAATTCCAAGGTTGTAAATCTTGCCCCATCTTCCTTCCACGGGGCGGCTAGTGGATTTGAACCGCCAACTGTCTGGTTAGCAATTAAATGAGCTCTCAGGGACCCAGGCACTTGATAAAGCCTTACTGCCAGCTACCACTGCCCAAAAGGCCCTGCCCTGCCTGCCTCCATGGAGCACTAGCTCCCTTGCACACTCACCTCCAGGCCCACTCCCCAAATGCTCACTCCTCACCTCCAGGCAACCTCATCTCCAGGTCCCCCCACATGCACTCTCACTTCCAGCACCCCCATGTGCAGGATCATTTCACAAAGCCAGATGTCAGACACTGGCCCCATGGCATTGTTACACTGACATACAGAAATGGCAGCGGGGCAGACAGAGATGTGGGCTGGACTGCTGTGGGCAGGAAGATACTCTATACCAGGGTTATGGGTACAAGGCCCAGGGCAGGGAGAAACTCAAGTAAGGGAAGTAACAGAATCGCCCCGCCTGACTCCCTCTCTCCACCTGCGGCCTCCTGCCAGCTTCCCTGAGCAGCCACAGGGAGGCAACAAACTGAGCTGGCACAGCCTTTATCCCAATCAGGGGCCCAGAAAAAGTCTTTCACACGCTGCACACAGCCTGCATGCCAGGCACTGCTGGGAATAGCTGTGACTGTCATCACAACCACTCCAAGGAGCTGGACCTCCCACATGCTTGTTTCCCAAAGGTCAAAAGAGACCACCAAGAACTAGGAAAAAAGAGCAGAGTGGAAGGGGGTGCCGTGGGCAGGGAGAGGGCCAGGAAATACCAGTAGGTCAGTGCCCAGGGATAGATGGTTGGCACCAGGCCCACAGGATGGTCCCAGTGCCAGGCTTGGAGCCTGCTCTCTGCCTGGGAGCTGGAAGGTTTCTCCTTCTTCCGAGGACACGCCTGGTGAGGACCCCTAGCGGCAGCTCTTGACCCCCTCTGTACCCTTCCAGACCCCCAAAGCAAGTGTAGTTCCCGTCCTGTCCTAGGGTTGCAGCCTTCCTCCGCCTTCCCAGCAGAGCCGTGAGGTGCGAGAGTTCAATCTGACCTTTAGCGTCGGGTCCTAAGAAGCAACAGGACACAAAGCATCCGGCTGGAAAAACCCGAAGTGCTGATCTTTTAACACTGGAGTCACTTCCGCCTTTCTGTAACATCCCTAACACAGGCCCCCAGCCTACCCCCCAGACTCCGCTTTTCTGGGGGATGCCCTTCCCCGACAGGAAAGGCCCCTGGGGCACCCCACAGCCTCCACGGAGGGACCTGTTGGGGAGATCGCTGAGCTCCTAAGCTT
>NW_006922416.1:588126-590950 GCF_000298275.1 Orycteropus afer afer
GTATCACTACGGAAGTAGATTGCCCCATCTTCCTTCCGAGGAGTGGCTGGTGGATTTGAACCGCCAGCCTTCTGGTTAGCAGTCAAGTGCCGTAGCCACTATGCTACCAGAGCTCCCAAGTAGGCGCTCAATACTAGCGTATTCAGAGAATGAGTGAAGGGCCTCTAGGGAAGTGCGTGGGCCCTGAGCCCCACTGCATGCGGGTGCTGCACGCGTGTTGCGGGGCTAGGGGGTGGGAGTGGGATATGGGGAGACGTGGTGGTGGACCCACCGAGGGGCATCAAGCAGACCACGACAGTTACCATGCCACCCCGAGTGTCCAGGGTGCCACCAGGGTCCTGAAGCAGAGGTTGGACGCCAGGCCACTGGGGAGGGCTCCCACAGCTGCCGTTGTTTGGTCAGTCGCCCGGGTGGCAGCTGCTCACAGGCCCTGCCCCGTGGATGGTGGTGATAGCACTGGACTCTCACAGGGAGTGAGTTCTGAGGACAAGGGCTTTTTCACAGAGGTGATGGAGGTGGGAGGAAGAGTGGCGAGAACTGACCGCGCGTGTAAATGGCTCACAGCTGTGCACTGCCGTGACCTTGGAGAGCCCAGAGCTTACGTCTGGCCTTAGGACGGCTTTTGCTTACTCCATGGCCATGCAAGACCTTGGAGCCAGTGTCCCTGGATATGAGGGCTCACTAGGAGCCTTGAAGACGGGCTGTGACTGGGGCAGCCACAAGCCAGGGGTCTTCAGGCGTCTGGGCAGCCCTAGCCTTGGGGCAGAGCACCTCCGCGTCTGTCCCATGGCCTGCAGCAGCGGCCCAGCTGTGCTGACCGAGAGGGGAGCCCCAGCTTAGGGCTTTGCTTCAGGTGAAGAAGGACAGGTGTGCACCGTGCTGGCCCCCGACGCAACTCTGAGCCCCCTGGTGCATTGCCATCCCTACAGCTTCAGCTGACCTGGGCAGTGTGTCCCCCACTCATACTTGGTCTGCTGCTGGCCCCACACCAAGCACCAGTGTCAGAGATGGACAGAAGCTTCAAGAAACTAGTCAGGACTTCGGCGAGGCCAGAGGCCGTGGGCAGAAGCCACTCTGGGTGTCCAAACCTGAGTCCTGGGGGCAGGTGGGGAGGGCTCCCTGGCTGCCACTGTGACATGAGGCAGAGCAGAGTGGGCGCAGACAGGCTGGGAGGCACAGGGTGTGCAGGTGTGTCCCCGAGAACACCTGGCCTCCACCTGCCCGTGGTAAGGTTCTCCACAGCTCTTCCAGCTGGCTGCCAAACGCTGACAAGTGCTTCAAAGGCAGATCTCATACCTTTAAGAAAGGCTCCAAATGCTGGCCTCTCAGATTATGTATCAGACTCACGGACCCCTGGGTGTGCCCGATGTGCAAGCAGACCTGCCAAAGATAAGCCCCATCTCTGCAGCAGCCGCGGGGCCCACTCTGCCTGATAACGGCAGTGGGTCTCCGTGAGCGGGAGGTGCCGTGTGGGTGGTGCCATGCGGGGCTGCGGGCAAGACGCTCAAGCAGACAGGGAGGATGGCCGGTGCAATGGAAGGTAGGGACAAAGCTTAGGGCCACCTCCTTCTGGCCTCTAGTACAGTGGACTTGTGTTCTTTTGCCACCAACTCACCCCTTAATTCTCTGGCCATCAGAGTTACTGGGCAGTAGTTGAGGACATTGATAATCCTTGAGTTGAATCTGGGACTGGACCTGCTTTTGACTTGGCTGCATGAACTGAGTCGTGACCCCTTAGATCGCCATGTGCATTACATGCATCTCAGACGCACTGTCACCCAGTGTGCGGGGCTTGGGGTGCGGCCACCTGTGGGGTTAAGGTGCAGCAGGTTCCTGGAGGGCCCAGGGTGGCATAGGGCAGGCCAGCTACAGGTTACACGGGAGTGCCAGGACCCAGTCGCTGTGTCCCTGCAGGAAGGAGATCATCAGTCCTTTCGTCGAAGGCAGCTGTCGGTAGATTTGAAGCACCAACCTTTTGGTCGGAACCGGGCAAAAGAAACAAGGGGCCGGCGAAGGGGAGAGCAGGCCACCGGGTCTCCGGAGCCCCGAGCAGCTGTGCCAGGACCAGGGCTCGTTCTGTCCTCTGTGTGCCCATCGACCGTCCGCGCCCTGGGAGGGCAGCAGCTCTCCATCATCTGGGCAGGCTCCTTGCCTGGTTTTATACCCCAGATCCTGGTCAGCAGCTCCCCCTACCTGTGCCCTCACGTTGGTTGCCGCTTCCACCAGCTGCCATCAAGTCAGCTCTGCCTCGCGGTAAACCCACGCGGTCAGAGCAGAACTGTGATCCGTGGGGTTGTCCGTGACTCTGGTCTTTTCAGTGACTTCTCAGCTGAGCACAGGAACAATTCGAACTGCCAGTACTGGTGGTTTTCTGTTATTCCTCTCTTCCTCTCTTCCTCCCTTCCTCCTTCCCTCCCTCCCCCCCTCCCCAGGGAGAGGAGCTCTGGTGGTGCAGTGGCTAAGGCATTCAGCTGCTAACCAAAAAGGTTGGCGGTTGGAACCCACCAGCTGTTGTGCAGGAGAAAGGCGAAGCAGTCTGTTTCTGTAGATTTGCAGCCTCGGGAGCCTTGTGTAGTAGTTCTGCTCTGTCCTCTGGGGTCACTGTGAGTTGGAAGCCACCCAGGGGCAGCAGAGTTGGTTTAGGGTTTGGTTTTCCCCAGGGAGCAGATGGTTCCTGCTGCTGGGTGCTCCAACTCTGAGCCCCTTGATGAGACAGGTGACAGGCTTGCCACGCCTGAGGACTCACCTTTCCTCCCCATTGCCTCCACCCACCCTTCTCCCACCTCCCTTCCTCACCCTCCAGCTTCTCTCCCTAACCGCCCCC
>NW_006922416.1:591325-593475 GCF_000298275.1 Orycteropus afer afer
CTTGTGCCGTTCCTCAAAGTCATGGCCAGGGACAGGTGAGGCTCATGCCCTCCCTCCCTCCCTAGTCTCCCCTGCAGTCTCCCTGTGCATTGTGGCCTTCTCGGTGACCACTGAATCCACCAGAATAGCAAGGCCTGCTATATCCGACAGCCTGCCTGCAGCCGCCCTTGTTTCCTTACTCTCTGATAATGAATAGTAACCGTTGCAGCTTGGAAAAAAAAATGTGGGCATGGGCTCAAGGAAAACGTATGCTTTCACTGTTGGTTTAATTCTATGTCTGGCTGTGACACAAGCTGGATTTTGAGTTCCAAACAGTCCTCTAATTATGTTCTTTTCCTCTGGGCAGGACAAGGGGTACAGATGAGCTCACTTGGGCCTGTGTCTTCCCCTACCCCTCTGGACGTCTTTACTCTGGACTTGGGCAGATAGTTGAATCAAATGCTACCTCCTGCTCCAATGGGTGATTCATTAACAGCCTAGATGGCCAAGGGCCAGGCCCCTTGTCCTATATAATATTAGGGGGTAGTGGTGGTTTAGCGGTAGAATTCTTGCCTTTCGGGCAGAGACCCAGGTTCCATTCCCAGCCAGGGCACCTTGTGTGCAGCCACCACCAGTCTATCAGTGGAGGTTTGCATGGGGCTGTGATGCTGAACAGGTTGCAGCAGAACTTCCAGATTAAGTCTAGGAAGAAAGACCTGGCAACCTCTTCCAAAAATCCGTCAGTGAAAACACAATGGTCCTGTCTGCAGCCGATCACGGGGATGCCATGAGACCACGCCACGTTTCATTGCATTATATGTGGGGTCACGATGCGTTGGGGCCAGCTCACACCAGCTAAACATGCTTGGACAGGTTCATCTGCGCCCCTTGTCCTGCCCAGAGGAAGAGAATATAACTACCAGGACTGCTTGGAACTCAAAAAATCTACTAGTGTCACAGCCAGATACAGAATTAAACCAATAGTGAAAACATAACATTTTCCTTGAGCCCACATTTTTTTTTCTTTTTTCAGCTGCGATGGTTATTCTTCATTATCAGATAGAGAGCAAGGAAACAAGGGCAGGTGCAGGCAGGCTGTCCGGAAGCTGGCAGCACACACAACACGTTATATATAAACATAAAATGTTTAAGCAGAGATTCTTAACTTTTGGAAGTCATGTGGCCCCTTTCTGGAACCTGTACCCCAGACTTGTAGCTGATTTCTTGCTTCTCACATCTCATCCTTCACCCCAGCAGGGCAACGAGACTTTGACCTTCTGGTGATTGGCGGGGGATCTGGTGGCCTGGCATGTGCCAAGGAAGGTATGTGTGTGTCCTAGGTCCCTGCTGGTGCAGCAGGGCCTCAAAACTTTTGGGGCCACCTGAAGAGAGCAGCAGTGTTCTCAGGGTCTGGGGGGCCTGGTTCATACCCTGAGCGGCGATGAGGAGGTACATTGCCTCCCTGGCCAGCTCCAGCGTGGTACATCCATTCTCAGAGCAACACAGGGGCCCTGTCACCCTTGAAGTGTTGCCTTAGCAGCTGTGTCACTGCTCCCTGCTTCCGGCCTTCCCCAGCTATCTGTGGTCTACAGAGCAGCCAGCCAAGAAAGCCCATTTAAGATGTAGAGCCAAGCTGCCCTCCTCTGCTTAAGCCTTCCAGGGCTCCCATCCGTTTAGTCACCCACCAGAGGCCACCAGCCCGTAGGGTCTACTGCTCTTCTTGTCCAAGCTCATCTCCCTCCCCGGACTCACTCACGCTACTCCTGCCCCTGTGACTCTGCACTGTTCTCAGCTGCTTTGGGACAGGCCCTCTTATTTGGCCTCCCTGGCCAGGTGGTCTGTGAGCTGCTCTCCTTAGTGTCTGCGGCCAGGCTGCCACGGTGGCCCTACTGCAATGGCATGCCCTCGCACGCCCCGTCCCTGTGCCCGCTCGGCTCTTCTTGTTCCTAGCACTGGTTGCCCTCCAGCAAAAATTCGCCTGGGGTGTCATGCCGGCTGTGTCTCATATTCTGCCCAGCACCCATAAAGGCCTGGGAGTGGTGGGTGCTTGATAAAGATGTGTCGAAGGAGCAGGCTGGACCCAGTGGCTGAGACAGGCTTTACGGTATGCCGCTAGCCCAGCAGGAGCAGGTGGCCGGCTGAACCAGACTCTGTTCTGATGGGAGGGGGTC
>NW_006922416.1:602712-603754 GCF_000298275.1 Orycteropus afer afer
TTCATAGAATAAATTAGGGAGTAGTCCTTTCTTCTCTATTGTTTGGAGAAGTTTAAACAGAATATTTGTTAGTTTTCTAAATATTTGGTAGATTCCCAGTGAAGTCATCCGGTCCAGGACTTTTTTTGTGGGAGGTTTTTGATCACTGATTTAATCTCTTCACTTGTTGTGGGTCTGTTGAAACTTTCTGTTTCCTCTTAAGTCAGTTTGGATAGGTTGTGTGCTTCTAATAATTTGTCCATTTCATCTAGGTTATCCAGTTTTTGCTGTACAGTTCATAATTTTCTGTCATAATTCTGTTTTTTTTTTTTTTTTTATCAAGTAAGTTGTAACATCCCCTCTTTCATTTCTCACTTTGGTTATTTGCATCTTTTCTCTTCTTTGTCACTTTAGCTAAAGATTTGTCAATTTTATTGATCTTTTCAAACAACTAACCTCTGGTTTTATTCATTCTATTTACTGTCTTTCTGTTTTTTATTTTATTTGTTTCTGCTCTGATCTTGTTATTTTACATCTTCTGGGAGCTTTAGGCTTAGTTTCCTCTTCTTTCTCTAGTTCCTGGAGTTGTGAAGTGAGGCTGTTGATTTGAGAATTTTCTTATTTTGTCATGTAGGCATTTATTGCTACAAGTTTTCTTCTTAGTACTGCCTCCATAAGTTTTGGTATGCTGTGCTTTCATTTTCATTTGACACTAGGAAATTTGTAATTTCTTTTTTGACCTGTTGATAATTTAATAGTGTGTTGTTTCATTTCTGTATGTTTGTTTGTTTATTTCTGTTAACTGATTTCCAGCTCACTTACTATGGTCAGAGAAAATACTTGTATGATTTTATTCTTTTTACACTTATCAAGAGCACACGTGGTCTATCCTGGAGAATGGTCCTGTGCACTACTTAGAATTATATTGTGCTGTTTGGGGTGGTGTTTTGGTTGCTTTGTGCTGCTCTAACAGAATACCATAAATGGGTGGCTTTAGCAGATAGGAGTTTATTTTCTTACAGTTTTGGAGGCCAGAAGTCCAAGTTCAAAGTGCCAAGCTCTG
>NW_006922416.1:604964-606058 GCF_000298275.1 Orycteropus afer afer
TTGTATTTAATTCTAGGGTAAGTTGGTTCCATCTTAACTTCAGCAGCATACAAGAAATTCTGTATACACTTCTTCCCCTCTTTTGTTGTCACTATCACTAATTATGTGTTTATATTTCATGTGCCCTATAACATAATTTTATCCTTGCTTTTTATATACGAGTTTTTAAAAAAACATGAAGGATAACACAATGATCAAGCATGAGTACTTTATTACTAGTCTTGTTCTTGTTCATGCACTTCCCTTTATTAAGGGTCTTTCTTTTCATTTATAGCTTTGAATTATTTTCTAGTGTCTTTCCCCTCACATCTATAGAACTTCCATTAGTATTTTTTTGTGGTGGATATGAACTCTCTCAGCTTGTTTATCTAACAATGTTTTAATTTCATCCTCATATTTCAAGGATAGTTTCACTGGGTATAGTATTCTCGGTTAACATTTTTTATCTTTCAGCACTTTTAATGTATCATTCCATTGCCTTCTGGCCTCCAGTATTTCTGAGGAGAAATTGGCACTTCATCTTATTGGGGATCCTTTGTATGCGACTGCTTCTCTCTCATTGCTTTCAGGATTGTCTCTTTATCTTTACTTTTTGAGAGCCTAACTGTTCTATATCTTTGTGTATGTCTCTTTTGATTTATCCTGCTTGAGATTATTCATTCTTTTAGCATCCCCAACCCTACCCATGCTCCTCCCCTCCCTGCTCAGTAACCCCCACCCCATGCCCCTCATAGTTATGCACTTCTGCATGCCCTGCATTTCCTATGTGATAATGTTGCCCCTCTGGTGCCCTGTGGTCAATTGTTCCAAGGGAAGCATCTCCATAGAGTATGTGAGTGTGTCACTCTGGGTTGAGTGGTCTATGTGTACATCTTATTTACTATTGGGCTGAGAGCCAGCCCCTGGAAGTGAGTTTTATTCCAGGCCCAAAGGGAATCCCAAGGCCATAGTTACTGGGGGTCCCACTAGAGTCCATCTGATCAGTAATTCTCGTTGTTGCTGTGTTTTTGGATTTTTTTCCACGTTTTTCCTCCCACTCTATCCAGGATCTCCAGTTTTGCTCCTTTTCTAGTGGTTGGTGTTGGTCGCCGGGC
>NW_006922416.1:606563-639691 GCF_000298275.1 Orycteropus afer afer
AGCCTGGTGTTTGGTGTTAATGGTAATACAGTATTGTGGATATACTGGTATTAGCCTCTGTTGTCTATATCTTATGTGCACAATTTGGTGTCCTCTCTTTTCCTAATGTTATTGTGGTGTTCACAGACTCCTGCTTGAGATTGTTTGAACTTCTTGGATATGTAGATTCATGTCCTTTGTTAGATTGGGGAAATTTTCTGTCATTATTTCTTCAAATATTCTTTCTGTCTCTTTCTCTCATCTCCTCTGGAATTCCCATGGTGCTTATATTAGATCTCTTGTCCCATAATTCTGTTAAACTGTGTTTAGCCTTCTTGAGCCTCCATTATTCTTGTTCTTCAGCCTCTGTAATTTTAACTATCTTTTGTTCTGATTTGCTGATTCCTTTTACCTGACTAAATCTGTTGGTACATCCTTGTATTGTGTTTCTTATTTCAGTTATTATCCCTTTCAGTTGCAATATCTCTTTTTTTAGACCCTCATTTTGTTCTTAAATTGTTTTCCTTATTTATTTTAGCTCTTTGTCTCTGTTTTCCCTCAGGTATTTAATTATGTTTAACATTGGTATATTATGTTCTACTTTTTTCATTATTTGGTCATCCCTAGATGTACTTTGAAAGGAGCTCTGGTGGTGCAGTACCTGAGGCATTTGCCTGCTACCCAGAAGGTTGAAGGATGTTTCTTTACTCCTTTTGTCATGTTCATTTGGATGGGTCATTGTTTCTGTGTTCTTTGTGTGTCTTGTGGTTTTTTTGTTGGGGTTTGGAATTTTCAAGAGTGCTAACTTTCTCAGTTCTCTCAAGTATTTGGTGGTTTTGCCTCCACTTCTTTTTGCAAAGAACTTCACTTACTGTTTGCTTTCCCTTTCTGGTATAACTCTTATACCTTCCCTGGTTTACTTAAGATTTGAAAGTTCCAAATCTTGGTTTTTAACTTTCAATCTCTCCCAAACACACTGCGATCAAGCCATCCACCAGCCAGCACCATCACTCAGGTGAGATATTGTATACTGATCAACCTATCCACCAGGGGCTCAGTCCTCTCTCTCTCTCTGGTTATTACTGCATTCCCTTCTCTGTTTCTGTCACCACGTTTTCAATCAGAGAACCCACACTGAGTCAATACTCTTCGGGGCTGAGTGTTGCCCTCTGGTTTTATTCAGAGCTTCCTTCCATGTTGTTTGGGGGCTGCTTCTATCTTTGCTGGCTTTTAGTGGAAGCACAAGTAGACTTTCAGGAGGAAGGGGGACTGACAATCTGCAGAAGAGCCTCCAAGAGACCTGTCTTTGTTGGTGTCAGAGCTCCAGTGGCCCTGTGGTGGTTGGGGGCAGTCTCCTTTTAGATGCCCCTTCTCCTGGCTTCACTGTAGGGGACTTTCTACAGGAGTGTGTATCAGTCTGGCAGCCAACAGTTATGGGTAGAGGAGGGATTGCCATGCTCTGAATGGAACCCAAGGGAGGTCTGCCATGTTGCTACCAGAGCCTGCCCCATCGTATGTTGGCTTTGGGTATAGCCCCCTCAAGATGTCAGTTTCCTAGCACACAACAGCCTTAGTCAGCAGTCTTTAGTGCCAACTGGAAGGGGAAGCAGACTGACCCAAGTTTATCGCCAGGAAAGTCTGTCTTGTGGGTTTCAGAAGCGTGAGTTACGAGGTGCACAGGAAGGCAGGCACAGTGCAGACTGCAGGAGATGCCACTGCAGGGCCCTTCTGTAGCGATTCCCTGCAGGCTTCCAGCCAGCAGTGTGCAGGGCTGGGAGGTGCTGGCACACTCTGAATGGACCCCCATGGAGCTCTGTCTTGTTGCTGTCAGAGTCCCTCTGTGGGATGTTGGCTGTGCATCTGGCTTCCTAGTAGCCAGCAGCCTCAGTCAGCAGTTGTCAGGGCCAACAGGAAGGAGGAGCAGGCAGAGCCAAAGTGACTTCTCGAAGGTCTGTTGGGTTCAGGAGCCTGAGCTGTGGGGTATACAGGGAGGCAGGTAGAGTATGGACTGTGAGCACGGACTCCACTGCAGGGGCCTTCTGTAGCAATTCCCTGCAAGCTTGCCGCCAACAGGATCCAGGTAGGGGAGGTGCTGGCAACTCCAGACCCCAAGGAAAGTCTCCCTTGTTGATTTTAGAGCAGAAGCTTGGCGTCTTGACTCTTTGTACATACAGGCAGGGGGTGTGCGGCCTAGGAAACAGGCTCTTTTTCTGAGCCACTTCCCCAGTTCACGGCAGCCACTGGTCCTCATGGCTGGGGGAGGGGCAGGAATGGTGAGCGAAGCAGGTTTTCCTACAGTTGTTGTTGTTGTTGTTTGCTGTCGAGTCGGCCCCGACTCCTAGCGACCCCTCCTTGGGTTTCCGAGGCAGTTTCGCTATGGAAGTAGAGTGCCCCACCTTCCTTCCAGTAGCCGCCTAGTTGTTGGCTCACTGACTCTTGAGTGTCTGCAGTTTCCTGCGGCTGTCCTCTGCTCCTCGATTCAGAATCCCTCAAAGCCAAATACTGGTTCCTTGTATTTGTGCGGGAGGGTCAGAATGATGATCTATTAATGCTGCTACCGTTCCAGAATTCCACCACAAAACAGGTTTTTAAGATGAACTCTTCTAAAACTTTGTTCTAATCTTGCTTTCTAGTAACCACGAGTTGAGCGTGTTCTTTAGCTTTTCAGACCCTTAGGATTCATGACGTCTAAGTCCAGTCACTCTTCAGGCAGCGGCCAGGGGAATGCTCGCAGGGCTCCTGGCTAATTGATGTCAAAGTCAGCCCTAGAGCCTGGGCTTTGTGGCCCTGCTGATGGGCGAGAGGGAGACCAGGGGTGACCTTGGCTGGGACTATGAGTTCTGGCTCTACTTCTGGGGGCTGGGTGATTCTGGGCCAGCCACTTCATTTCTCTTGAGCTTTGGTTTCCTCACCAGAGAGTGATGAAAGAGGTAAGACGCCTACCAAGGAAGGTTCTGATGAGGATGTGGGGCATTGGTTCTTGTGGGGAGGGAGGTGAGCAAGTCCACCTTAGAGGGGCCTGGGTTTCTCAAGAGTGCAGGAGGTGGGGGCTGGCCTAGAGGCATGATGAGAGCCTTTGCTGAGGGGACCTGCTCCTGGGATGCTGCCAGTGTGCTCGGGGCCATGGGCTCGGGATGAATGCCCTTGGGCTGGGTAGGCAGGAGGCAAGGGAGGGCTGGGTGTCCCTGGGACCAGCACTACTGCAGGGGGCAGTGCCTAGGAGAGCCTAGCTCCCCCAGGACTAGTGCTGCACTGGAGGTAGTGCCCTGGAGGGCCAGGTTGAAGGTTGTGGTCAGAGAGGAGGTCTGAGGGTCCTGCCTGTGGGCAGCTGCAGCTGGGCAGACGGGGTGCTGAGTTGGCCACCACACTAAGGTTGGTGGAGTTCACAGTGCTGCTCAGCTCAGCTGCTGTGCGGAAGGCCCTGGCCAGCCCTTTCCATACCGTCCTGGGCCTTGTGGGCCCTGGGAGTCCCTGTCCCTCCACGCTCATCTGTCTGCGCCTCTTCTCGTTCCAGCTGCTCAGTTGGGAAGGAAGGTGGCTGTGGTGGATTACGTGGATCCTTCTCCCCGAGGTAGGCAGCCCGGTGGGAGGGGTGGCCTGAGGGTGGCCAGGTGGAGGAGAGGGGCCCGGGTCACATACAGAGGGCAGCTGACACCTTCATGCCCAGCTGCCCACAGAATCTCCACAGGGTGTCCTAGTTCATGTGTAAGCTGCCATTATTTTGATTATTTCTGATTTTTAAACTACTCTGAATGTAATTATGGAGAGAAGATTTGGGTGGCAAGATTCCCTGGGGCTGTGTTTGTGTTACAGCAACTTCAGGGAATTCCAAACAAGTGTGGAAGCCTGGGCAAGCCTCCTAGAGTCCCTGCATGCTTGCTGCCAGTCACTGGCCGTGGCTGTCGGCAGCCTGCCTAGCTTTGCAATGTGCTCTTCCATGTCCAGGCACCAGGTGGGGCCTCGGAGGCACCTGTGTCAACGTCGGCTGCATCCCCAAGAAACTGATGCACCAGGCAGCCCTGCTGGGGGGCCTGATCCGAGATGCCCAACACTACGGCTGGAAGGTGGCCCACCCCGTCCCGCATGACTGGTGAGAGTGGGTGCTGGGTATTCCTGATTGGATTCTGCTGTTTGTAGGCTGAATAGGAGGTTTGTTCATCCTGTTACTTTTCACAGAGAGCTTGCTGTGGGGCAGGGTTTTCAGCTGGGTGTGACTCTGTCCCCTCAGACATTGTCTGGAGACATTTCTGGTTGTCACAACTTGGGGCGTGCTCTGTCTGCAGGGTAGAGGGCAGGCATGCTGCTGCGCATCTTCCCTTGGACAGGACCACCCCAACCATACGCAGTGCCAGCACTACCGCAGAGGAAAAGCCTGCTTTAAGTTCTCTTCTGGGGCGGGATCAGGCACCAGGTGGGCGGCACCGTGGCTCTGCTCAGAGCCTGCCACAGGCCCGGCTCAGCTACTGTGCTGGCCTCAGAAGCTGCCATGGGCTGCCTCTTTGGTGGTGCACAGATGGGGCTGGTAGCAGAGATGGGTGCAGCTTGCTGGTCATGGACCAAGGCCTACCATTGTCAGAAAACTGGGCTCTGGTTAAGGGACAGTGGCAGTTGCACCTCAGGGTGAACATCATGCTTCTACTACCTTTAAACATATCTTCATTCATTTGTATTTGCATGTAATAGTTTGTTATGGAGGGAGCTCTGGCAGCACGACAGGTAAGCACTCAGCTGCTAACCTGAAGATTGGTAGTTAGAGTCTGCTCACCTATTTTGTGGGATAACTCACTGCCACCAAGTTGACTCTGACTCATAGTGACCCTATAGGATAAAGTAGAACTGCCCCATAGGGTTTCCAAGGCTGTCAATCTTCATGGAAGTTGACTGCCTCATCTTTCTCCTGTGGAGCTGGTGGTGGTTTCGAACCACCGACCCCTTTTTCTGGTTAGCAGCCAAATGCTTTAACCACTATTCCACCAGAGCATGGGATAAAGACCTGGCAGATCTGCTTCCATATAGATTATGGCCTAGAAAACCCTACGGGGCAGTTCTACTTTGTCACGGGGGTTACCATGAGACAGAATTGATTTGCTAGCTCCTAACAAGAACAAAATTATTATAGAACTGTGCAGCTAACTGTTCTGTGCATTTTAATATTTTGTGTTGTGTTATCAGGAGGAAAATGGCAGAAGCTATTCAGAACCACGTCAAATCCTTGAACTGGGGGCACCGAGTCCAGCTGCAGGATAGGTACTGACACTTGTGTGCACCTCTCCTGCTCTCAGGAGCATGGCCTCTGGGGGGGGGGGTGACTTTTCAGGCCTCTGGTTGTCGTTTTGTGCCTGTGGCAAACACTTAGTGAACATCTGCATGGAACATACCCTAGGTAGGCTCTGGGGGTCAGTAATGAGGAGACAAGGGGTCCGTGGTCTTGGATGGGGATGCAGGCCAGGAGCTGGTCAGGGAGCACTGGGATGTGTGGAAGACCTCGTTGCTGAGTGAATGGGAACGTTGGGGAGGAGCCTGAGCAGAGAGGACAGAGGTGCCTGAGGAATGTGTTATAGGAATAGCCCAGGGGTTGGGCCTGTGCCAGGGGCTGGGGTATGGTTGAGGCTGGGCTGGAGAAGTCCAGAGCAATGGCTGGGCTCAGGGGACCCAGGGACTAGCCAGGAGCCATCATGGGAGCTGGGCTCTTTCTTCCAGGTAGGCAGCCTTCCCTTGGCCAGGGCCGGCCCATAGTTACATGAAAGGCCCTGGTGAGCCTGTATGTGTGGCAGCAAAGAGGAAGCCCCAAGCACTGTCCCCAGACCACAAACCTCACATCCCACTTCATGGCTCTCCTCTTCCTGAGCCCCCTTGCCCAAGCTGCAGACACTGCAACCCCAGATGCCTGGAACCACCAGACCTCATCGACCCTTGGGGTTCTGCAGCCCAGACCCCAACATGTCCTCCTTACCTAAAGCCTGTGCTCCCTGCCAGGAACTGCTGCCCAGTGAGGCACCAGCCTTGGCCCTCAGCCCTGCACACTTCTGCCCTTTACCCTGTGGATCTCTGAGGGGGACTGTGGTCTGGGGAAGTCTAGTGGCCCTCACCTCTGTGCCATGTAGGATCTTTTTGGCACCGTGCAGTCAGCAGTTGTTTTGTGCCCACTAAACTCGGGCTGCTGAGCCAGCAGCCTAGTCTTGGTCATTAGACAGTGAGGGTGCACAGACCCCAGGTGCCCTTCCTCCTGTTGTACTCGCTGTCCTGGCCTCTTGGTGCCCTTAAAAGCAGAACGTGGATGCCTACCTGGTAGGAAGCAGGTGGGAAGCTGTTCACTTGGGAGGCAGGATAAATGGGTGTGATAGGCCTTTGCTCCCTGGTGGACTATGCCGGACAGCGAGGCCTGGCCCTTCGTGGAAGCCCTGCCACCTCTCCCGTTAGACACTAGGCTGTATCTGGGCTCTCAGGACTGTGGCTCTGCTTCGGCACCTGTGGTCCTTGTGTCCCAGGGAACTCCAGGAGATGTGAGTAAGGTGCCCTGCCCTGCCCTCCACGCTTCCCAATGCAGTTCTCCACGCGCCGCCTGCCCCCTGAGCCGTGGAGGTGGGCAGTGGCCTGGCAGCTCTCCCCTCAGCACCTGACTGTGTTCCTGATATACTCTGCTCAGAGGAGATGTTTGCAAATCTTATTTTTATTTTGCAGGAAAGTCAAGTACTTTAACTTCAAAGCCAGCTTCGTCGACAAGCACACTGTGTGCGGCGTCCTGAAAGGTGGGAAGGTGAGTGCCTGTTGCGTAGAGTGCGTGTCACAGACCCTGTTGTGGGCTATGCCCATCCTGCTCCAGCCCTTGCAGCCTCTAAGCTTCAACTGTTGGAATTAGAGAGATTTCTTTACAAACAGAGTAACCAGCCATATATGTTGCTAAGTGGGGTCCCTGGCTGGTACAGATGGTTTAGCCAAAACATTGGTGGTCTGGCCCACCCAGAGGTGCCTCAGAAGTCAGGCCTGGTGATCTGCTTCCGAAAGATCACAGCCTTGAAAACCCTGTGGAGCAGTTCTACTCTGTACACGTGGGGTTGCTGTGAGTTGGAACCAACTTGACAACAACTGACAACAGCAGCAATGTGTGATGCTCACCTTGCCAGGCTGCCCTGCTGCGTGGTGTAAGGGGACAGGTGAATCATGCTTTCGGTGCGGGGTTTTGTGGGGATTAGAGGTGATGCCTGCTGGTGCTTTGTAAACTGGGAAGTGCTTAGAGTAAGATGTTTCTCTGCCCTCTTCTGCCTGTCCACCTCCCATTCAGCTGACCTTTGACCAAGATGCAGGTACTGTGGGGCTGCTGTGTTGCTGACAGGAGGGGTCACACTGCAGGGCAGGTACCTATTGCCCAGGGCACCTCCAGGCACTTGAACACCCTAGATGGGCGACTCCAATGTAACTGTTTGACCCACAGCTTTCTTTGGTCGTTCTTAGATTCTACTTTCAGCTGACCATATTGTCATCGCTACTGGAGGACGGCCGAAGTACCCCATGCATGTGAGTGTCCCCCAAAACCACCTCACACGCACCACCAAGTACATCTGTGGTCTCTGGGCTCACGTGGTACACAGTGCTCATGCTTCTCAGTCCACAGCCCTGCCCTAATCTTTTACTTTATTGAGACTTAAGTCGATAAATCTTTTCTTCTGAACTGTACAATTCAGTGGCTTTCAGTATATCTCAGAGGTGTACAGTCATCAGTCACCACTGTCTAATTCCCAAACATTTTGATCACCCTGAAAAGAAACCCTGTACCCATTAGTGGTCACTCCCTGCTCCCCCTTTCCTCCAGCCCCTGGTAATCAAATACTAATCTACTTTCTATCTCTATAGATCCACCTATTCTGGACGTTCCATGTATGGAATCATATCATATATCGTCTTTCGTGTCTGGCTTCTTCAATTTAGCATAATGTTTTCCAGGTTCATCCATGTTGTTGCCTGTATCAATACTTTATTCCTTTTTATTGTTAAATAATATTCCATTGTATGGATATACCACATGTTATTTATTCATTTATCAGTTGATGGAAATTTGCATTGTTTCCACATTTTGGTTATGAATAATGCTGCTATGAACATGCATGTACAACTGTTTGTATGGACACATGTTTTTATTTCTCTTGTGTGTATTACATTGAATCTGTAGATCAGTTTGGGTGGTAGAATTGCTGGGTCATATGGTAACTGTCCACCACTAGCCTGTCACTATTCATACTGTGGTGGCTGGCATGTTGCTCTGATGCTGGAAGCTATGCCTCCGATATTTCAAATGCCAGTAGGGTCACCCATGGAAGACAGGTTTCAGCAGAGTTTCCAGAAAGTCTGTGAAGAAGGGCATGGCAGTCTACTTCTGGAAAAACTGGCCACTGAAAACCTTATGAACAGCAGTGAAACACTGATACAATGCCAGAAGATGAGCTCCTCGGGTTGGAAGGCCCTCAAAATACAATTGGGGAGAGCTGCCTCTTCAAAGTAGAATTGACCTCAATGGTATAGATGGAGTAAAGCTTTTGGGACCTTCATTTGCTGATCTGGCACGACTCAAAATGAGAAGAAACAGCTGCAAACATCCGTTAATAATAATCAAAACATGGAATGTACTAAGTTTGAATCTAGGAAAATAAGCTGTCACAAATGAAATGGAATGCATAAAGATCAACATCCTAGTCATTAATGAGCTGAGCTAGACTGGTATTAGCCATTTTGAATCAGACAATCATATGGTCTACTATGCCAGGAATGACAAACTGAAGAGGAATGGCATGACATTCATTGTCAAAAAGAACATTTTGAGATTTGTCCTGAAGTACAATGCTGTCAGTGATAGGATAATACCCATGTGCTTACAAGGAAGACCAGTTAATATGACTATTGTTAAAATTTACATACCAACCGCTAAAGCCAAAGATTAAAAAATTGAAGATTTTTACCAATTTCTGCAGTCTGAAATTGGCCAAACATGCAGTCGAGGTATATTGATAATTACTGGTGATTGGAATGTTAAAGTTGGAAATAAAGAAGCATTGGTAGTTGGAAAATGGCCTTGGTGGTGGAAATGACACCAGAGAGTGCATGATAGAATTTTGCAAGGCCACCGACTTACTCACTGCAAGTACCTTGTTTCAGCAACATAAATGGCACCTCTACACATGGACCTCACCAGATGGAATAAACAGAAATCAAACCGACTGCCTTTGTGGAAAGGGACAATAGAGAAGCTCACTATCATCAGTAAGAACAAGACCAGGAAGAGATTGTCAGTTGGTCATATGCAAGTTTACGTTGAAGCTGAAAAATTTAAAACAAGTCCATGAGAGCCAAAACACGACTTTGAGTACATCCCACCTAAATTCAGAGATCATCTGAGGAACAGATTGGACACACTGAACACCAGCGACCAAAGAGAAGGGAGTTGTGGGATGACATCAAGGTCATCATGCATGAAGAAAGGAAGAGGTCACTAAAAAGGCGGAAAAGAAAGAGAAGACCAAAATGGAGTCAGAAGAGACCGAAACATGCTCTTAAATGGAGAGTAGCTTAAATGAATGGAGGAAATGATAACGCAAAAGAGCTGAAAAGAAGATTTCAAAGGGCAACTCAGGAAGGCTAAGTAAAGTATTATAATGAAATGTGCAAAGAACCGGGGTTAGAAAATCAAAAGTGTGTAAAGAACACACTTGGCATTTCTCACACTGAAAGAACTGAAGAAAAAAATTAAAGCCTTGTGTTGCAATATTGGGGAGCTCTGGTAGCGTAGTGCCTAAGGCACTTGACTGCTAACCAGAAGGCTGGCAGTTCAAACCCACCAGCCACTCCTCAGAAGGAGAATGGGGCAATCTATTTCCATAGTGATACTGCCTCGGAAACCCAAGGAGGGGTCTCTATGAGTTGGGTCCAACTTGACGGCACATAACAACAACAACAACAACATTGCAATATTGAAGGATTCCACAGGCAAAATACTGAAAGATGCAGGAAGTATCAAAAGAAAATGATTTCACAGAGTCACTGTATTAAAAAGAATTGGTCAACATTCTGCCATTTTAAAAGGTAGAATATGATCAAGAACTGATGGTATTGAGGGAGAGAAGTCCAAGATACACTGCAGGAATTGGTGAAAAACAAGGCTCCAAGAACTGATGGAATAGCAGTTGAGATTTTTCAACAAATAGATACAATGGTGGAACTAGTCACTTGTTAATGCCAAGAATTTGGAAGATAGCTATAAGACCAATTGATTGGAAGAGATCCATATGTGCCCATTCCAAAGAAAGTGATCCAATAGAATGTGGAAATTATCAAATAATATCATTAATATCATACAAGTAAAATTTTCCTGGAAATAATTTTAAAATGGTTGTAGCAGTACCCAGATAGAGAATTGTGAGAAATTCAAGATGGATTCAGAATAGGGTGTGGAAAAAGGGTTATCATTTCTGATATCATCAGATGGATCTTGACTGAAAGCAAATACCAGAAAGATACTTATCTATGTTTTATTGACTATGCAAAGGCATTCAACTGTGTGGATCATAACAAATTATGGATAACATTGTAAAGAATAGGAATTCCAGAACATTTAATTCTTTTCATGTGGAACCTGTACTTAGACCAAGAGGCAATCATTTGAACAGAACAGGGAGATACCGCGTGGTTTAAAATCAGGAATGGTGTGTGTCAGGGTTGTATCCTTTCACCACACTTACTCAATCTGTATGCTGAGCAAATAATCCAAGAAGAAAACAGCATCGGCATTGGAAGAAGACTCATTAACAACCTATGATAAGCAGATGACACACCTTGCTTGCTGAAAGTGAAGGATTTACTGATGAAGATCAAAGACTACAAACTTCGGTATGGATTACACCTCAACATAAAGAAAAAAAGTCCTCACAACTGGACCAATAAGTAACATCGTGATAAAATGGAGAAAAGATTGAAGTTGTCAAGGATTTTTTTTTTTTTTTTAACTTGGATCCACAATCAATGCCCGTGAAAGCAGCAGTCAAGAAATCAAACAACGTATTACTGCATTGTTTGTTTTATAAGTAAAAGACTTATTGAAAGTGTTAAACACAAAGATATCACTTTGAATACTAAGTCGTGCCTGACCCTAAACACAACATTTTCAATTGCCTCATATGCGTATGAAAGCTGGACAATGAATAAGGAAGAGCAAAGAAGAATTGATGCATTTGAATTATGGTCTTGGTGAAGAATATTGAATATATCATGGACTAACAGAAGAACGAACAAGTATGTCTTGGAAGAAGTATAGCTGGAATGCTTCTTACAAGCGAGGATGGTAAGACTTCATCTCTCGTACTTTGGTCATGTTATCAGGTGGGTCCAGTCCCTGGAGAAGGATATCATGCTTGGTAAACAGAGGGTCAGTGAAAAAGAGGAAGACCCTCAATGAGATGGATTGACATAGTGGCTGCAACGATAGGCTCAAGCATAGCAAAGATTATAAGGACGGTACAGGATGGGGCAGTGTTGTGTCCTGTTGTACATGGGGTGGCTGTGAGTTAGATCCAACTCCATGGCACCTAACAACAACATGATAACAACATGGCGCAACCCAATGCACCGTCATCGAGTTGTTTCTGACTCACAGCGACCACTCCTGGGTTTCCAAGGTGGTATCGTTACAAGTAGATCGCTCAGTCTTCCTTCTGAACGTGGTAACTGTGTGTTTAATTTTTTGAGGAATTACCAGGCTGTTTTCTGAAGTGGTTGTACCATTTTTATATTTCTACCAGCAAAGTGTGAGGGTTCCATTTCCTCCACATTCTCACCAACACTTGTTATGTTCCTTTTTTAAATGATAGCCATCTTACATCTGACTGTGGATTTGGTTTACGTTTCCCTGATGACCAAAGACATTGATTATCTTTTTATGGGCTTGTTGGCCATTGTATTTTTTCTTTGGCAAGATGTTTCTTTAGATTTTTTTTTTGTCTATTTTAAAATCAGGTTAGTTCTTTTTTTTTATTGTTGAGTTTTAAGTGCTTTTACATGTTTTTACACTTGTTGTTATGTGCCATCGAGTCATCTCCAACTGATAGTGACCTTTTGTACAACAGAATGAAACACTGCCTGATCCTGTGCCAGCCTCACGATCCCTACTATACTTAAGCCCATTGCTTCAGCCATGTCTGTCCATCTCATTGAGGGCCTTCCCCTCTTTCACTGACCCCCCATTTTACCAAGCATCACAGCCTTCTCCAGAGAATGGTCCCTTCCGACCACATGACCAAAGTAGGTGAGATGAAGCCTGGCCATTCTCACTTCCAAGGAGCATTCTGGCTGCACTTCTTCCAGGACAGATGTCTTAGTCCTTTAGCAGTCATTGGTGCTTTCAGCATTCTTCGCCAACACCACAACTCAAAAGCATCAACTCTTCTTCAGTCTTTCATAGTCATTGTCCAACTCTCACATGCACATGAGGCAGTTGAAAATACCATGGTTTGGGTTAGGCATATCTTACTCTGAAGAGTAGGAGACATCTTTGCTCTTCAGCTCTTGAAAGAGGGCTTTGGCAGCAGATTTGCCCAATGCAGTACATCTTTTGATGTCTTGACTGCTGCTTTTGTTGGCATTGATTGTAGAACCAAGTAATACGAAGTCTTTGACAACTTCAGTCTTTTCTCTATTTATTGTGATGCTGCTTATCAGTCCAGTTGTGAGGATTTTTGTTTTCTTTATGTGAGGTGTGATCCATGCTGTAGACTGTAGTCTTTAATCTTCATCAGTAAGTGCTCTAAGTCATCCTCACTTTCAGCAAGCAAAGTTGTGTCATCTGTGTATCACAGGTTGTTAATAAGCCTTCCTCCAGTCCTGATGCCACATTCTTCTTCATATAGTCCAGCTTCTTGGATTATTTGCTCAGCATACAAATTTAGTAAGTATGGTGAAAGGATACAACCCTGTCGTGCTCTCTTCCTAATTTTAAACCATGCAGTATCCCCTTGTTGTGTTCGAATGACAGCCTCTTGGTCTATGTACAGGTTCCTCATGAGTATAATTAAGTGTTCTGGAGTTCCCATTCTTCTCAAAGTTATCCATAATTTGTTATGACACACACAATCAAATGCTTTTGTGTAGCCAATAAAACACAAGTAAACATCTTTTTGGTATTCTTTGTTTTCAGCTAGATCCATCTGCCATCAGCTATGATATCCCTCACTCCACGTCCCTTTCTGAAAACAGCTTGCATTTCTGGAAATTCTCTGCTGAGACAGTGCTGCGACTGTTTTTGAATTATCTTCAGTAAGATTTTACTTGCATGTGATATCAATGATATTGTTCAATAATTTCCACATTTTGTGGGATTACCTTTTTTTATACTAGACAGTAACAAAATATATATCAAATATATGATTTGCAAATACTATCACTCATTCTTTGAGTTGTCTTTTTTTTTTTTGAAAAAAAAATAGGTTTAATGAGTAAAGTTGGTGGCTACCTAATAAATGTACAAGTATCAATGTTATTACTATATGTAGGGAGCTCTGGTGGCATAGTGCCTAAGGCATTTGACTGTTAACCAGAAGGCTGGCAGTTCAAACCCACCAGCCACTCCTCAGGAGGAAGATTGGGTGATCTACTTCCGTAGTGATACCGCCTTGGAAACCCAAGGAGGGGTTGCTATGAGTCGATTTGACTCGATGGCAGAAATATCAATATTGTTGCTATAGAAATAGCTTATTGATAATTAAAAATAAATCTTATTTATGAAAACAGTTTATTTATAACATCTAGGAATACTATGAGATATGTCTATTATTTCCTAATCTACTTACTATTTTAATTGTGATAAATGTGTATTAACAAAATGTTTGCCATTTTAACAGTCTTTTCATGTGCAATTTAGTTACATTAATTTTGTTCATCATTACAACCATCACCATTATTCACTTCCAGCTTTTCCCAACAGCCTTAGTAGAAGCTCAGTGTCTCCTAAGCAATGAGTTCCCTTATCCCCCCTCCTCCCCTCTTCCCCTGGTAACCACTAGTATTCTTAAATCTGTACACATTTGCGTGTTCTAGATATTTCTTGTAAGTGGAATCATAGAATGTTTATCCTTTAATGACTGAAATTTCACTCAGCATGATGTTTTCAAGGTTTATCCACTTTGTAATATGTATCAGGACTTCATTTCTCTTTATGGCTGGATCATAGTCCATACTATAGATGTACTGCATTTTGTTTATCCATTCATTTATTGATAGTCATTTAAGTTGTTTTCTACCTTTTGGCTATTGTGAATAGTGTTGCAGTAAAGGTTGGTGTACAAGTACCTGTTTCAATTCCTCTTTTCCATTATTTTGGGTAGATACATAGGAGTGGAATTGCTGGATTTTATGGAGCCTTTGTGGTACAGCAGTTAAGCACTTGGCTGCTAACTGAACAGTTGGCAGTTTTAACCCACCAGCCACTCCAGGGAGAAAGATGTGGTAGTTTGCTTCTGTAAAGGTTGATAGCCTTGAAAACCCTGTGGGGAAGTTCTGCTCTGTCCTATACGGTTGTATGAGTCAGAACTGACTCAATGGCAGTGGGTATGGTAAGTCTATGTGTAACTATTTTAGAAATTGCCAAACTTTTATCCTTAATGACTGTACAGTTTTACAATCCCACCAGCAATGAATGAAGATTCCAGTTTTTTCACATCCTTGCCAACACCTGTTGTTTTCTGATTTTTAAATCATGGCCCTGGTGGACATGAAGTGATATATTATTGTGATTTTGATTTGCATTTCCCTAATAACTAATGATGCTGAGTTTGTTGGGCATTTGTGTATCTTCTCTTTTTACTTTCTTGATAGTGTCTTTTAATTAGAAAACTTCTAAATTTTGATGAAGTACAATTTAAACCATTGTTAATCCAAGGTTGAAAGATTTAGCTATGTTTTATTCTAACATTTTTGTAGTTTCAAGTCTTACATTTAATCATTTGCTCCATTTTGAGTTACTAGTTGTGTATGGTGTTGTATATGGTGTGAGGTAAGGGTCAAAATCCATTCCTTTGCATGTGGCTATCCAGTTGTCTCAGCACCACTTGTTGAAAAAGTATTCTTTCTCCATTAAATGATCTTGACACTCATGTGGAAAATCAATTGACCATAAATTTATTAATTTAGTTCTGTACTCTCAATGCTATTTCATTGATCTATGTCTATCCTACACCTGTACTAAACTGTCTTGTTTATTGTAACTTTGTAGTAAGTTTTGAAATTGGGAAGTATAAGTCCTCCTACTTCTTTTGGAAGATGGCTTTGACTTAGTTGTGGCCCAATGCCGTTCTCTATGAATTTTAACAAAAGCTTGCCCATTTCTGTATAAAAGGCAGTTTGGATTTTGATAGAGAATGCATTGAATCCATAAATTAGTTTGGTGAGTATTATTATCTTAACAGTATTAACAATCTGTTAACATATCTTAACAATCTATGAACATAGAATGTCTTTCCATTTATTTAGGTCTTTTTTTCTTATTATTTTATTGTGATTTGGGTAAAAGTTTACAGGGTAAAATTTGGGTAAAAACTCACTTTCCATACAGCATTTCACATACACTTTGTCTCATGACACTGACTATAATTTACCACAATGCAACAGCTCCCCTCCCACTTCTTCCCCATAGTTACTTCTTCCCTGTGTCCTTCCCTCCATGTACTCCTGCCCCTGAGCTATGTCCCTGTGCATACACAGCCCTTCTATTCTCCCATGATTGTTCCCTCCAAGGAGTGTATCTATCTCAGGTAAATGTTCAGCTCATATGCCTGTCTTTTGTTTGGCTGGAAGCCACAGGTGTGGGTCCAATTGCAGACCTGAAGGGCAGCTGGGGCCATAGTCTCAGTGCTTCCACCAGGCTCTGTCAGACCAACAAACCTGGTCCCTCTTTTTTTTTTTTTTTTTTTCCCAAATGATTTTGAGTTTTGTTCTACATTGTTCTCCCTCTCTATCCAGGATCTCCTACATAGATTCCCCTCTGAGTAGTTGACAGTGATAGCCAGGCACCATCTAGTTCTTCTGGTCTCATAGTCGTATAGGCTGAGGATCGCAGGGTGTACCAGTTGCTTGGACTAATTGTTTCCGTGAATCTTTGGTTTTCTTCGTTCTTCTTTGCTCTGGATGAGGAGAGACCATTGTTGCATCTAGATGGCCACTTGCAAGCTTTTAAGATCCCAGTTGCTACTCACCAAAGTAGGAGGTAGAACAATGTTTTGTGTAGTGTGTTATGCCAGTTGAGCTTGATATCCCCTGAGACTATGGTCCTGAGCCAGGTTCAATTACTTGCTCCCTCTGGGTAGCTGGCTGTGTCTAAGAAGTGACGACAACCTTGTCCCTTGTCAGCTCTACTACACACCTGGACATTCTTCTTCTTTTTTTTTTTTTTAATTTTTTGTTTTAAGAGTTTGTTTTATATTCAATGTTACATGTACGTTTAGTTTCACTCCCCATTTACCACGCCCAGCCCTAACCTAGTCTCCTCCGCTCCCTGCCCAGTAACCCTCCCCCGTGCGCCTCATAGTTGTGCACTCCTGTTTGTCCTGCATTTCCTCCGTGTGCATGTTGCCCTTCTGGTGTCCCGGGGTCAGTTGTTCTAAGGGATGCATTTCCATAGAGTGTGTGGGTGGGTCACCCTGGGCTGAGTGGTCTGCACGGACATCCATCTTGTTAACTATTGGGCTGAGAGCCAGCCCTTGTGAGTGAGCTTTATTCCAGGCCCAGAATGTATCCCAGGACCACAGTACTGGGGGGTCTCACCAGCCTCCATCCGACCAGTAATTCTGGTCATTATTGAGTTTTTGGATTTTGTTCCACATTTTTCCTCCCACTCTATCCAGGATCTCCAGATTTGATCCTTTCCTGAGTGATTGGCTTTGGTAGCCAGGGACCATCTAGTTCTTCTGGTCTCGAGGCCCATCATGTTATACCTGGACATTCTTACAGAACATACAAATACACTAGCAGAAACATTGTCTGCCAACCCTATACATGGTCTTGGGCACACTCACCCCTGCATGTTGTTGTTATGTGCCGTTGAGTCGGATCCGACTCATAGTGACCCCTCCTTGGTTTCCAAGGCAGTATCACTACGGAAATAGATTGCCCCACCTTCCTTCCGAGGAGTGGCTGGTGGGTTTGAACCGCCAGCCTTCTGGTTAGCAGTCTAGTGCCTTAGCCACTATGCTACCAGGCTCCCCTGCATAGATATACCTAATAGTTCAGCCTGTCCACCCATCTATGCACCCATATAGCCATGTTTGCCTTCACTGACAACACAGTTCTGTATGTGCAAAAGGGTTCATCTTTGTTGTCTGCATTTATTTAGGTCTTATTCAGTTCTTTCAATAATGTTTTATAGTTTTCATTGTACAAATCTTACAAATCTTTGGTTCAGTTTATTCCTAACTATTTCATTCTTTTTGATGCTTTGTTAATAGAATTGTTTTGTTAATTTCCCTTTCATATTGCTCATTGCTAGTGTGTAGAAATACAGCTGATTTTTGTATATTGATCTTATCTCCTGCAACCTTGCTGAACTCATTATCATTTCTAATAGTTTGCCTGTGTGTATGTGTATTCTTCATCATTTTTTATATACGAGATTATATCATCGGCAAAGAGTTTCACTTCTTGTTTTCCAATTCATATGCCATTTGTTTTATTTGTTTGCTTGTTTATTTATTTATGTTTTTGCCTACTTTCCCTGGCTAGAACCCTCAGTGCAGTGTTGAATGGGAATACGGAGAGCAGACATTCTTGTCTTGTTCTGATAGCACCATTATTGCTATCATTTCCCAAGATACTCCACCACTGTTAAGTGTAATGTTAGCTGTGGGTTTTTTGTAGATGGATTTCATCAGGTTGAAGTACTTCCCTGCTGTTTCTAGTTTGTTGGACATTTTTATCAGGAAAGTGTGTTGGACTTTGTCAGCTGTTTTTCTACACCTATGGATATGATTATGAGGGATTTTTTTCTCTTCATTCTATTAATATGATGTATTACATTGATTAATTTTCATATGTTGAACTAACTTTGCATTTCTGAGATAAAGCCCTCTTTGTTATGGTATATAATCTTTTCATATGCTGCTGGACTTGGTTTGCTAGCATTTTGTTGACTTTTTTTTCCTATACTGATCTGTAGTTTTCTTGTGATGTTTTTGTCTGGTTTTGATATCAGGTAATACTGGCGCTGGTGATGTAGTGCCTAAGGCATTTGACTGCTGAGCAGAAAGCTGGCGGTTCAAACCCACCAGCCACTCCTCAGAAGGAAGATTGGGCAATTTACTTCCATAGAGATACTGCCTTGGAAACCCAAGGAGGGGTCGCTATGAGTCAAATCGACTCAGCGCCAGTGAGTTTGGTTTGGTTTTGGTTTTGGCCTCAGAATGGGTTAGAAAGTATTTTGGCCCTCTTGTGCCACTCTAACAGAAATGCCCCAGATAGATGCCTTTAACAAACAGGGATTTATTCTCACACGGTGTAGGAGGCTAGAAGTCTGAGTTCAAAGTGCCAGCTTGGAACTTTGGGCTTCAGCTCTACTTCTTGCTCCCGGCCCACTGGAGCTGGAGGTATTTCTTAACTCAGGCAGCTGCTGGCTGTTGAGGCTGACAAACCCAGGGTTGACAAGTAAAATGGCACAGTCCCAAGATTAGCAAGCAACACAGCAGGCCACTAGTTACAAGTCTAGAAATAGTCCCAGATCAGCAGCCAGCGTGGCAGGCTGCTGAATGAAGACTTAGCTACATGCAGGATCCAAGGGTGCCAAAATGCTCAAGACCTTTCTCAAAGCTTCTCCTTATATACTGGAAGCAGATCACACCCCTAAGGCAGCTACTCGACTGCTCACAGTAGATTCTACCGTGGAGTTGATTGCCAGTCTCATTATGGCGAATAACTACATCTAGCTGCTCAGCCACTCAGCCAGGCCCAGCCAAGTTGACACATAACCTTAACTACCACAGGAAGTGTTTCATCCTCTTGTTTTTTGGAAGAATTTGTGAAGGATTGGTGGTAGTTCTTTAAACTATTGGTGGGATTCCCCAGTAAAGCCTTTTGTTTTCATTTCCTAGTACTGCTGTAACAAATGCCACAAATGGGTGGCTTTGAAGAGCATACGTTTATTTTCTCACAATTCAGGAGGCTACATGTCCAAGTTCAGGGTGTGGCTGTAGGGGAGGTCATTCCTTGTCTATTTTAGCTGCTGCTTCTATTTATTTATCTATGTTTACTTTTATTGTGGAGAAAGCATACACATCAAGGCATTCACCAGCATAACAACTTTCACATTTATAGCTCAGGGACATTGATGACATTTTCCATGTTGTGCCACCATTATTGCTATCATTTCCCAAGATATTCTACCACTGTTAGCATAAACTCAATGGCCCGCAAACAAAATCCTCCCCTTTCCTCTTCTCTCCTGCTCCTGGTAACCACCAGTAGTCTTTGCTTTCTACCCCGCCGCTGTGTAACCTGTCTAACAGTGTTCCTTACCCTCCCTCTCATCCCTAATAAATAACAAAGAAAATTTTCTTCCATATATAAACCTTTCCTGGACTTTTTACAATAGCGGACTGATACAATATTTGTCCTTGTGTGATTGACTTATTTCACTCAGCATAATGTCCTCCAGGTTCATCCAGGTTATGTGGTGTTTTGCAGATTCTACATTATTCTTTAGTGTTGCATGAAATTTCACTGTGTATGTGTGTATGTACCAGAGTTTGGTTATCCACTCCTCCGTTGTTGGCTACTTAGGTTGCTTCCATCTCTTTGCTGTTGTGAATAGTGCTGCCAATGAACATGGGTGTGCGTATTTCTATTTGTGTCCTGGCTTTCACTTCTTTAGGACATATATCTAGTAATGGGATTTCTGGATCAAATGATGTTTCTATTTCCAGCTTTGTAAGGAATCGCCATACTAAGTGGTTGTATCATTTTACAGTCCCACCAGAAGTGTATGATAATCCTAATCTCTCCACATTATTTTAGTTTCTTCTTGTTTTTTGTTAGGTGTCTAGGAGTCAGTTTTGATGCACAGAGATCCTCTGTACTATAGAACAAAACACTGCCTAGTCCTGCGCTGGCAATCCTTGGAGTTCCTGAGCTTGTGGATTGGTTTGCCTCCATTGTAGTCAGATAGTGTCTGTCTTCTCCTGTGTCTTTGCTTTTGGGTCTAATCTGCATTTTTATAACTTGTTGTTGTTGTTGTTGCAATAATTAAATTTAGTACTTACCCTACTTAGATAGGAGCTCTGGTGGCATAGTGCCTAAGGCATTTGACTGCTAACCAGAAGGCTGGCAGTTCAAACCCATCAGCCACTTCTTGGAAAGAAGATTAGGCAATGTACTTCCGTAGTGATACCGCCTCGGAAACCCAAGGAGGACTTGCTATGAGTCAGATCTGGTGGTTTTTTTTTCCCCTACTTAGGTATGGTCTAATTAACATAACAAAGAGAACTCTGTTCCGAAACAGGATTACATCTACAGTTCCAACACATATTTTAGGGGGACACAGTTCAATCCTTAACACTATCTGAGCTTAAGCTTTTATTTGTGGGAAGTTTTTTTATTATTAACTCAATCCCTTTACTTGTTGTATAGTTCTATTCAAATTTTCTATTTCTTCTTGAGTCAGTTTTGGTAGTTTGTGTCATTCTAGGAACTTTTTCATTTTATCTAGATTCTTTAATTTATTAGCATACAATTGTTAAAATATTCCTTTATAATCCTTTTTATTTCTGTAAAGTTGTTAGTGACATTCCCTCTTTTGTTCCTGATTTTAGTAATCTGAGTCTTCTTTCTTTTTCTTGGTCATTGTGGCTAAAGATCTGTCAATTGTTAAAAGTATGTATATATGTGTATATATATATAGGGGAGCTCGGTGGCATAGTGCCTAAGGCATTTGACTGGCGGTTCAAACCCACCAGCCACTCCTTGGAAGGAAGACTGGACAATCTACTTCCGTAGAGATACTGCCTCAGAAACCCGAGGAGGGGTTTCTATGAGTCGGAATTGACTTGACGGCAGTGAGATATATATTATATGTATATGTTTTTTTCCAAAGAAATAAGTCTTGGTTTTGTTGATTTTCTGTATATTATCTTATTTATATCTGCTCTCTGATGTATGATTTCCTCCCTTCTGTTTGCTTTGGATTTGGTTTGTTTCTCTTTTCATAGATTCTTAAGGTAGAAGTTTAGGTTATTGATTTGAGATCTTTCTTCTTTTTTAATTTGGGTATTTATAATGATAATTTTCTCTCATCTTTGCTGCACACCGTAAGTTTTGCTGTATTGTGTTTTCATTTTCATTCATCTCAAAAGATCTTCAAATTTCCCATGCAATTTCTTCTTTGATCCATTGGTTATTTAGGAATGTGTTGTTTAATTTCTGCACATTTTGGAATTCCCCAAATTGCCTTCTGTTATTGATTTCTATTTTCATTCCACTGTGGTTGGAGACTATGCTTTGTATGATTTGTCATTTTAAATTGATCATGACTTGTTATATGGCCTAACATATAGTTTATTCCAGAGAATGCTCCACAGGCATTTGAGAAGAATGTTTATTATTTCTCCATCGCTGCCTTCTTTTGTGTTAAGTAGATATTTTCTAGTGTATCATTTTAATTCCCTTGTTGTTCTTTTACTATACGTATTTTTTGTTTTTTTTCTTCATCATTGCCCTGAAGATTTCTATTAACATCTTGATTTTTAATAATCTCATTTGGATTAAAACCACCTAGATTTCAATAATATACCAGAAGTTTGTTAGTATAGTTCTGTTCCCTCTCCTGTATCCTGTTGGTATCACAAATTTCATTTTTATAAATTATGTTATAAATTAATTATAAATTATAGATTTATAATTACTGTTTTATGCGGTCATCTTTTAAATTAGATAGGAGAAAAAAAGGAATTACATACACACTACATCTATACTTGTTCTCATAGTTACCTGTGCAGTTACCTTTGTCAGTGCTCTCTATTTCTCCATGTGAACTGGAGTTATTGTCTAGTGTCATTTCACTTCAGCCTGAAGGATTCCCTTTATTTCTTGTAGGGCAGATCTGCTAGTCAATAATTTCAGTTTTTGTTTATCTGTGAGTTTGTTAAATTCTCCTTCATTTTTGAAAGATAGTTTTTCTGGATCTAGAATTCTTGGTTCACATTTTTTTCTTTTTCTTTAATCAGTTTTAGCATGTCATTCCACTGACCTCTGGCCTCCATTGTTTCTGTTGAGAAATCAGCTGTTAATCTTATGATCTGATAGTCATTTCATCCTTGCTACTTTAAATAGTCTTTCTTTGTGTTTGACTTTCAGTAGCTTGGCTATGATGTGTTTACCTAAGCACCTCTGGGATTTTTGAAGTAGATACAACAGACAAGGTCAATGTGAATGATCGTTAGTGACTACCTACCCAGAAGCTGGGCTCAAGTTGGGCTCACTTAAAGTCCCAGAAAGCTACAATGAGTTTCCAGAAGTCTGGAAGTCATGTTAGCTCCTTCAAGGTACTTTGTGGACACACACATGCACACACACACATACCCCTGCACCTAGATGCCCTGTGGGGTGGTCTTGGCCTGGCGCTATCCGGCTGTACCTCCACCAGATGGCTGCTCATATCTCTGGCTCACTCAGAGGAGGGATAAAGCAGGAGCTTTCGGGTCCTGGAGGATGCACCTGGAGACCACTCTGCTCTCCCAATGTCCTCCCTGGGAATGACCCCATTGCCCTGCCTTGCTGTGTCCTCCCTGTGCTGCCCACTGAGGCTTACTTGGGTTTTAGTCCCATTTGATTTTACAGATCTTTCAGTTTTCCTTGAGCAAACCCCCGAAATTCCTGACTTTGTTTTTTTTTTTTTGCCAGCTGGAATTGTAAACTGTTTAAAATCTGCTTCCTCTCTGTGAACACATCTTACTCTCATAGACCGGGAAGAGGGCTCTTCCTCTTTGTATCTCCCCATATGCTCTGCTGCCCCTCCTCAGGTCACCTGGGGACAGGCTTCTGCTGGGATATTGGGAGTGATCTGTATTGATTCCTGGGGCACAGAACCCACCTGGACTGGTACCTCAAGGGGGCCTGGTGGGTCTACCCTTCAGCCTTGACTTTGGAGATGAGCCTCAGACCTCAGATTCTCTCTTTTCCTCCAGCCCTGATCCTGTGAGGCACAACATCTTGCACCCCACTTTTCACCACCTCCTGTACCCCTCCTGCCTCTGCAGATAGATCTCCCCTGGCTGGCCCCACAGCCTCACCCCCATCACTGACATTGCAGTGCTGCTCATCAGAAGCCCTGAGGACAGCTCCTCCAGCTGCTAACTTGCTGGCTTGTCCTCACATGGCCTCCTCTCTCTGATCCTGGGCTTTCCTGGAGTCCTGGGTGGCATGCCTTCCATCTCGTCCCTTCACAAGCACCCAGGACAGACTTGTCAGGGATAGCCTCTTTGACTGTGTAGCCCCTGAAGCTCCCACACCTGCCTCAGGCTCAGTGCCAGGTCCGAATCAAGGGGACGGTATTGGAGAGCAGAGCAGAAGGACCCTCTCTGCCTGCCACGCCCCCCTGGAGGACATCTGGCTGCCTGGCCACGCCATCACAGCAAGGGAAAGACTCGGACACTCTGGGGCTGTGCAAACAGTGCCCCAAGTCAGATACAGAGAGGCCGTCCTCGGTCCCCACAGAAGTCACCTATCAGCTGGGACACTTCTGGTGATGTTGTGTGTGTAAAGCAGGCAGCCTCTCTGAGGAAGTCCCTGCAGCAGACCAAAGGACACTCTTCTCACATTGATCCTTGTTTCCTGATAGGTTGAAGGTGCCTTGGAGTATGGAATTACAAGCGACGACATATTCTGGTTGAAGGAGTCCCCTGGAAAAACGTAAGGCCCCAAGTGTGCAGCCATGTGTGTTCTCTGTTCCCAAAGGGACGCTCAGAACTGCATGAACCTGGTTTTGGTCCTCTCTGTCTGGTGTACTCTTTCCCCTGTATTTAGAAAAAGATGCCCATTTCTCTTCCCCTCTGCAGGGCCATTGGCGCTCTGTGTCCTGTGGCTGTCTTGGAAGTGACAATGTGAGTTCCAGGTCTAGAGCAGTAGGTTTTCCAGCAGGCTCCCAAGAACCACAGGGGCTCCAGTGTTCCCATCGAGGACACTGAGGAGGGCATTGAGGGAAAAAGCAGGGCTCGGTCATTGAGGAAAGCCCTTGGCCCCTGCCCTTGGCTCCGTCAAACGTTCCCACTGTCATCTGGGTCACCTGTGGGTCTCTCTGAAATCTAGCAAAGGCTCCAAAGGCCTTGGGAATCTGAGCCCAGTATGGGAGCAAAAACTGCAGATGTGGGTGGTCTTACGCTCCCCGAGCAAGTGGGAATGTGCTACGTGCATTTTCGGGCCCACAGATGGCCTGTTGTCCACAGGAGCTCTCCCACCGGTGGGTGCAGAAGGGACTTCACGGTCTCAGGAACTAAAGAGGCCACCAGAGGGCGGCAGAGGCTTGGTCAACAGAGAGCTTTGCTTCCTCTGGGACTTGCCTTAGAAAAATACCAGTGGAAAAGTGTGTTTAGAGGCAGGTGTGTGTGCAGGTCTGTGTGTGTGCGTTTCTGTGCAGGTGTGTGTGTGCGTTTCTGTGCAGGTGTGTGTGTGTGTGTGTGTGGGGTATTATGCATGTGGGGGAGTGTGAATGGGTGTTGCATAGGGGAGAGTAAGAGTGTGTACATGCTCTGTGTGAATTGAAGTGTGTGCATGTTGGGGGAGTGCATACATGTGTACATGTGGGGGGATGTACATAAGGTGTCGTGTTGAGAGTAGGAGCATGTTTGTGTTCTGTGTGTGCGAGTTAGAGTGTATGCATGTGTGTGAGAATACACACAGGCATGCGTGTGCGTGGGAATGTGCATGGGGAAGTGAGTAGGTGATGTGTGGGAGGAGTAGGAACATGTGGGTGTCCTCTGTCTGCGAGTTGGAGTCTGTGTACACGCTGTGTGTCACATGCTCTGCTTGTCCTCATCGTTGCACATCTCGTGGGGCACCTTTGTTTGGTGTCAGGTCTCAGGTGGCTGGGATGGATTCTACTTTCCCTCCGTTAATGAGTACCTCAGTTGTTTCTATTTTCTACCGTCATAAAGGCTGCAATTAAAACTTGGGACGTGCATCTTCTACACCTACATGTTTCTCATGTGTTTTGTATACCTGCCAGGGTTTCCTGCAGTAGCAAAGCCAGTCGGAGGGTAGTACCCTTCATGTCTTAACCCATCACACTAACAGGCCTGTCTCCCGCGAGTACACCCCAGTCCATGCACACATTTGCCTGCTCCCTGAGCTCCATACCTCTGGCACCAGCTTTTTACAAGACCTCATGTGGAAAGGGGCACAGTCTCCTGCTTCCATGCCCACCATTCTCAGGGGTGCACGCTTGCTCACCTGTGGCAGGTCCACGCCCTTCCCCGTGGCCATCAGTAGCCCCAACTGGAGCCTGCCAGTTGCCTTCCACGGGTTTTCCCAGGTTGTGTTTTATCAGTTGACTTGGTGATATTTTTTATTATTAAGTTTTAAATTTTTGTGTTGCACCATTTATCATTTTTCCCTCTATGTAATAATTTCTTCTTCTTCTTCTTCTTTTATCTTTAAACATGATCTCATTTTGTTTGCTTTTGCTGAGATTGGTTAGTATAGGTAGCTTTTCATGTGTTTATTGGCCACTTAAATTCAGTGCATCTGTGTGCGTTTCTCATAGTGTGTGTGTGTGAGTGTGAGTGTGTCTGTGGGGTGGGTGGGCATGAGTGTGTGTGTCTCTGTGTGTTTGTGAGTGTGTATCGTGTGCATGCATGAGTGTGAATGGTCACCTTGGTCCTTGGCCTGCTTTTCGATCTTGCTTTTCTACCTTTTCCTTTTCTCAGGAGTCCCTGGATGGCCCAAAGGGTTAAATGCTGGACTGCTAACCTCTAAAGTTTGGCAGTTCAAACCCACTCAGAGAAGCCTGAGAAGTCAGGCCTCATTTTCTGCTTCTAAAAGCCCATATCCTTGAAAACACTGTGGAGTGGGTCTACCTGCACTCCTGGGGTTGCTGTGAGCCAGACATGACTCAGGCTTCAACACGACCGACAGCAGCAGTAGGCCTTTACTGTCCTTCCGGTAGTTTGGGTGGTAACAGTGTGCCCCCGTGTCATTTAGGTTGCAGAGTTTATCAGCTTGTCATTTTTCTTGTAACTTGCTTGGTTCACAAAAGCCTGTGATGTGCAAATGGTTTGTCTTTCTTTCTTTCTCTCTAGATGTAACTTAAACTCTTTTTTACACTTAATGGCTTTTAGATTTAGTGCATATTCAGAAAGGCAACTTTCTTTTGAAACTTGTCTTTCAAAAACTACAAATACTTTCTTTTGGAGCTTCCACAGTCAGGTTTTCTTTTCAGTTAGTCTGTGCTGTGGGTGTGCTTGTCTCTCCACCCACTGACCAGTCTGCAAGTCACACCCCTACTCTGAGTCCCAAGCCCACGGCTGGCCTCAGCCCCTGGCATCCTTGTTTATTCCACGAACCCCATTGCACTGCTGCGGCCAGGGCCGGCTTGTCGCTCTTCCCGTCTTAGTTTCCACTCGCCTTGATTTCTTCTGATGAGAATAGAAACAATCTGTGGCTCGAGATGGAACAGGCTTCCCATGTGGCTCCAGGTGCTGCCTCTCTGTCAGCTCTGCTGTCACCAAGTACAGCGTTTCCTGTGTCCTGGTACCATTTTGTGGGAGCCTCACTCCTGTCTGTATAATCGTGCTGTTTGGTGTTTTTTCTGTTTTGAAAGCAACACACCAGCCCCGGGAGGATCCTGAGTTTTGCTTGTTTCTTTCTTTACCTACTGACTGTGGCCTCTGCTCAGGGCCTGCCTTGGAGGGAGGTCCCGCGCACAGTAGGTGTGTAGCAGCGCTGGCCGGAGGCAGCCCAGCACAGGCCAGCTCCTCTGTGAGTGTGTGCCAAGGCAGCCGGTGAGGCCAAGAAGACACAGCCCCAGATATTTTGGTCAGGAAAGAAACGGCAGTGTTTATTTTCTTCAGAAAAAAACATTTAGAAGATTTTTTTTTAAAGCTCTTTCGTTGAGAAGGAATCTAGGTATGTTATTGTTTAAGGGGGAAAAAAAAAAAGTGTTTGCAATGTATCAGTCACCCGTTTAGTCCTGAGCATGATTTATGTGAGGAAATGGTTTTTTTAAAAAATTAAGCTGGAGATCTATCCCTGTACGATGCTTCTGTGAAAATGCTGCTTTTGTCCGGTGCTGTTAATGCAAGTTGTAACAGTGTAATAGGGAGTCAGTGTTTACATGTTACATTCCTCAGCTGTAGTCAAAATAAGCCTGCAGGGCCTACAGTAGCATTTCTGTATTTTATCAGCTTGGGTTGGGGCTGAGGGGGAGGCTGCCGCTCACACTTGGAGGGGCTGTTTCTGCCAGATTTATTTGCCTTATAAATATTCCTGTGTTTATTTTAACTCTCTTTTAAAATGGAGCTGAAATTAATATGGACCTCAGGGCTGCTCTCCTGGCCCCAGAGCACCTCCCCGAGCTGCGTGGGGATGGTCAGGGCTGGCTCCGTCCAGGAGGCCTGGCTGCCAGGGGAAGCCAATGGAGGGACAGCCCCTCGCCCCTGTGAGCAACGCGCCTGCGCCTCTGCAGACGACCGTGCCTGAGCCTCCCATCTGCCACGGCACCGAGTGGGCTGGTCTGCGCCCCGAGGCCGGAAGGAGGGAGGGTGGGGGGTGGCCATGTAGCATCCCTCTGTGGGTTTTGGAGCTGTGCACAGGCCTCCGTCCCACCTTCCCGCCCGTGAGTGGGCGCAGGGTGGCAGCACGACCCCCTGCCTGGCTCCAGAGGCTGGGATCGTCCCTTCCGCTGCGTCTCTGTGGGGCGCAGTGACAGGAACTGTGGGTTCTGGCCCGTGGAGCCCAGCGGTGGGAGCCTGGGGCTCGTTAGCCTCCTGCAGCTGCGACACTCACCTTTGCCACCCCAGGCCACCCAGGTGTCACGGCACAGGGCCCCTGTGACCACAGAGGCCTCCCAGCCTTCACTCTGTGCACAGGTCTTGGGGGCCCAGTGCTAGACAGACAGAAGAGACGGGAGGACCAAGCTGATGGGGACAGAGTTAATGGATGTGCTTCATGAAACAGTAGGGTGCTGCCGCGGACCCTGAGTGCTGGTCCTGGTTTAGATCCCCTGAGGAGATGGGTTGAGTGTGGAAGCCTCCAGGAGTGCCTGGGAGAGAGGCCGGGGGCGGGGCAGCACCCTTCGGGGGGAAGGCGTTGCTGGCTGGGCAGTGGTAGGACACACGGGAGCAGGGAGGCCCTGGAGGTGAGCCTTTGCCACTCGAGTGGTAGCTCGGGGTCTGGGCTGTTTTCCCTTTCCATTGTTCTTGTTTCCTTATTTTTCTGTGAAATTCCAAGACAGGTGGGAAAGTGAGGAGAATGGTGGGGGAGAGAGGGTCCCTTGGGCAGGAGTGGGCAGGAGAAGAATGTGGATGCGGCAGTGGGCCGGACCCTCTGCCTAACAGCAGCTGTTACACCGCCAGGGGCGGAAACAGGGACAAAGAGGGGGCGAGGACCCAGCGGTGCTGAGGCTGGGGACTAACGCTGCAGGGGTGGTGAGGGCCCGGGGTGAGTGGCTGAGGCTGGGGGCAGTGAGGGCCCAGCACGTCTGGGGCTTGGGGAGGGGTTGGGAGGTGAGGGCCCGGCTGATGGAGTTGGGGTGGGTGGGAACCCACAGCACATGCAGTCTCCCTGGCCTCTCTGCTTACCTTAGAGCTGCCTCCCCCACGTAGGGTCTCCAGCTCAGTCTCCCAATGTGCCTGGCCCGGGCCAGGAGGGCCTTTTGCTTCCACTTCTTGTACTTTCATGACCCTGGGTCTCCTCGTCACTGCCAGGTGTCAGGGCTCAGGTACCCTACAGTGAGGAACCTTGGCCACGCTGTTTCAGCCGCCCTTGGCTCCCTGGCGCCTGGGGTGACCACCACCTTTGCTGAACTTTGCTGTGTGTCCGGAGGTTGGCTCTTTGCAAAGCTGGCCTCTGAGCTGGCAGATTTGGGCTTCGGCATTACTGCCCCTCTCTGCAGCACCGGGGACTGGAGTCTGCAGCGGCTGGCTCTCTTTCCCGTGAACTTTCGAGGCAACTGAGTTGCTATTTGGAGATAAAAACCCACCCCTGCTTGTAGCTGGTGGGGGGAGAGGGTGGGCCTGGCTGTCCCACAGCCTCAGGGGCTGCCTTGCCCACCCTGCGGCCTCAGAGAGGGAGAAAAGCCAGCCCTGGACTGTCCCCTCCCGTGGTGGCCACCAAAAGCCCGGCACTTTCTGTTGAATTGCCAGGGCTCTGTGAAGATTTTAAGGGGGAAAAAGCAGGGAGACTGTTTGTGTCAAATGAGCTGATTTTGTGTCAAATGAGTTGTTGTGGAAGACTTTTTTTTTTAACCCTTATTATAAAGCCAGAAGCTACCCTTTTCCTAAGAAAAGAAGGTAAATTTTATCTTACGAAGAACCATAGCTGGACGGCGAAGGAACTCACTGGCACGGTATTTTCTCATTTTCTGCCTGGCCTCCGAACCTTTGAAGTGGCAGCTGCATGTCCAGCTCAGGTGAGAGGTGGCACCTGCCTAGGGCTTGGTCACCCGCCCAGAGCCCCCTTTATTGCTCATGCCCCCACGTACAGGCCATGGCTGACCTGCAGCTGGTGTTGTTACGGGACCAGCTCCCCAAAAGCTGGGGCGGGGCAAGTGGAGGTGGGTGTGCAGGGAGGAGGCCTTGTATGGACCGTCTCCCCGGGGCACTGGCTTCTCGTTCTGCATTTCCTGCACTGCAGGCCGCACGGTTCTCGTTTTGAACTGGGTGTCCCCTTGGAGAGTGGTGCAGGGACTTCAGCTGAAACGCAGCTGGGAGGCCCTGGGAGCTTGGCTTCTGGGGCCTGGATGAAAGCTGGCGTCGCTGTTCCTCCCCCATTCCAATCCGAACAAGAAAGCCTGCTAATCCCTCGGTAGTAACTGTTTACACACTCAAAGGCACACACAGGGAGCTGCCCTGAGTCCGTTAGAATGGGGATACCTTCTGGCATGGGCTGGGGCTGCTTGCTCCTGCTCTTTTAAACCGTGTCTCCAGCCCTCAGCGGCTTGAACTGGGCTCTCTGAGGCCTCTTCTGGGCGGCGTCTTCTCTCTGCTTGAGGAGCTGGGCCCCGCTGCTGGCCCCATTGCCGCCCACTCCCACTCCCCTTCCCCAGCCTGCTAGGGCCAGATGAGTCTTGGAGCCCCTGCAGTGGGCCCCATGGCTTCACCAGGCCTGTCTGTGCCTCAGCGTCTGACTAGGCCAAGGCTTGTCAGCAGCTGGCAACAGCCCGTCTGCAGATTCAAAACCAAAAAACTAAACCAAAACCACTGCCATCAAGTCGATTCTGACTCATAGCGACCCCCGTTGGGTTTCCAAGGCCCGGTCTTCCTTCCATGGAGTGGCTGATGGGTTTGAACCACCACCCTTCTGGTTAGCAGTCAAATGCTCTAGCAAAGCTACCGTTAAAGCACTGAGCGGTGTCAGCCTTTTGGGACTCCTCACTCGTGATCTGGAGGCTGCGTCTGCCCCCAGCCCACTGCAGGGTTTTCTTACTCTAGCCCGTTCAAAGGGACATCCCTGGTTGAGCCTTTATATCCCGAGTTGTTTGAAGAACAAATATCCACATTATGTGATAAATTGGTGGGCGAGGGTGGAGTGCAAACCAACACTGTTGATAGCCTCGCTCACGAAGACAGGAAGAGGTCCCAAATCACCTGCCTGCTTTGGTGGAGAAGCGTCCAGTTGCCTGCTTAGAAATGTGTCAGTCACATACCCCTGCTCTCCCCCAGCTGGCCCCTGCCCCCTTGACACTATGCCTTGGTCACCAGTTCAGAGTTGGTAGCCAGGGCACCAGGCTACCAGACTCCTCTGGCCTCTTGGCGTGGGAGCTGTGTGCCCCAAGCCCACACCAGTGCTCACACCCACAGCTCACCAGCTCCTCTGGGTCTGCCTCCTGGGTGGCCTGGCCGGGGCCTGGAGAACTGAGCAGGCTCCAGGCAGGAGCTGGCAGTTTGGTTCTGTCTGCTTGCCCCACCTCTCCCACCCAGTCCCCCCTGTGCATCCAGCACCACTATGGGAGGCTGGGAGCACATGTGGTCTGCCAAAGTAGAAAACTTTTTTTCTTTTTTTTATAATATTTTTAATTGTGATTTGGGTACAAATTTACAAAGCAGATTGGTTTTGCTGTCAATGGTTCATGCACATTTCGTTTCACATCCCGATTATGATCTCAGTGATGAAAAGCTCTCCTCCCTGTGACCACCCCCACCCCTGCCCTTCTCATCAATGCATTCCTGTCTGTCCAGCTTTCCCTCTATGCAAATGCTGCCCCTCTGATGTCTCATGGTTGATCTAAGGGGTGCATCTCCCTGGGGTAGGTGTGCTGCTCGTAGGTCTCTCTGCTCTTTGCCTGAGAGCCAATCCATGGAAGTGAGTCAGTTCCAGCCCTGAAGGATAACCTGGGGTAATAGTCTTAGGGTTCCACCAGTCTCTATCTGACCAGTAATTCTGGTCCTTTTTGTGTTTTTTAATTCTGTTCCACATTTTTCCTCCCACTTTATCCAGGATCTCCAATTTTGATCCCTTTCTGAGTAGTTGGCATTGGTAGCTGGGCACCATCTAGTTCTTCTGGTCTCAGGGTTGTGAAGGCTGAGGTACCTCTGGTCCATCAGACCTTTGGGCTTACTGTTTCCATAGGATTTGATTTTCTTCACTCTTACTTGCTCCAGATGAGGGGAGACCAATAGTTGTTTCTTAGATGGCTACTCAAAAGCTTTTAAGACCCCAGTTGCTACTCACCAAAGTAGGAGATATAATAAGATTTTTATGTGGTATGTTGTGCCCATTGAGCTTGATGTACACCCCCAAGACCATGATCCTGAGCCCACAGAGCTGGTGACTCACTCCCTCAAGGTGCTTGGTTGTCACTGAGATGCTACTCCAACCTTGTCCCCTGTTACTTCTATAATGTGTATGGATATTTTTATAGCACAAATACATGTGTAGGAATATCATCAACCAAAATAAGGAGAAAGAATTGCTGCAACCTCAGCAATATGGTAGGAGGCATTGAAGAAGCAGCCGGTCTCAGCCCAGTCCACTGTCTTACAGGTTGAGGTTGTGACAACACCTTGGGGGCCATGACAAGGTACAGGTGCTTTGGGCTGGCCCACTTCCATGGGGGTGTCCGCTTTTCAGAGAGTGGCCTAGCTGACTGTTCTGGGGATACCTTCCCATCACCTCCTGTTGCTTGTCCATGCTTGCACCTCCCATGGGAGCCAGAGCAAAGGGCCTGTGTGCCTGGCATGGATGCTTTTCACCAACTTTAATTTTGCATTTAAAACAGGCTATTCAAAGCAGCTAATTCTGTTTGGTTCTTTTTCAGTAGCTCATAATTTAATATCTTAAAAAAGGAGAATGCCTTTCACCATATACACTGAGTCCAAAAGAGTTGGGGTTTTGTGATTTTGGAAATATACCGGTGTGTTGTTGGTTGCTGTTGGCTCCCACTCATGGCACCCGTGTGTGCAAATAGAGCTGCTTCGTAGGGTCCTCAAAGCTGCAGCCTCTGGAAGAAGATTGCCAGGCCTTCATCAGACTCAGTGAGCATGACACACCACACAAAACATGCTGTCTCCTGTGGCGAGGGGCAACTGGGATTGTAAAAGCTTGTAAGCAGCCATCTAGATGCAACGATGGGTCTCTCCTCATCCAGAGCAAAGAAGAATGAAGAAAACCAAAGATCCATGGAAACAATTAGTCCTAGCAACTGGTACACTATGCGATCCTCAGCCTGTATAACTAGAAGACCAGAAGAACTAGATGGTGCCTGGCTACCACTGTCAAGCACTTGGAGGGAAGTCTATGTAGGAGATCCTAGATGGAGTGGGAGAACAGTGTGGAACAAAACTGAAAATCATTAAAAAAAAAGGGGGGGTGGGGAACCAGGTTTGCTGGTCTGATAGAACCTGGTGGAACCACTGAGACTATGGCCCCTAACTGCCCTTCAGGTCTAGAATTGAACCCACACCTATGGCTTCCAGCCAAACAAAAGG